>NW_017728950.1:2494121-2498363 GCF_001723895.1 Crocodylus porosus | reverse complement strand
GTCAGCTGGGGTCATAGGATCCCAGCAAGATAAGCATCCAATTTACTCTTGAAGGTGTTCAATGTAGGTGCTTGAACCACCTCTGCTGACCTCAGAACCACCAGTGGTGAAACCAGAAGTGCACTTCTGCCAGCACTTCTGGTTTCATGGCTGGCGCTTCTAGGGGGTGCATGGTCAATCTTGGGATGCACATGCACCTGTGTGCACCCCTACACATTGCCAGTGGCCACAACCCAGTCCTCCAGTATCAGGCTTAAATCACAACATGAACACAAACAAGCTGTTTCACAAACTAGGTCTCCTCTACTCTGGGCTATCACCCGCAAGCTATACTTCCTTTCGAGCTCTCATCCCTGATCTCTTGGATGGCTTGGGTGCTGCCTCTTGTAACCCTTCTCTCAAGGGCTCCTCTCCCTGGAGCACACAAGGCCAGACCATCTGCTTGTCATCAGGCATTGGGCTTATGTACCCCAATGTCCCACCCCTTCCTATCACATGGCTCCCCAGCTTCCCCTTATGACCAGCCTGCCCTTCTCTACTGTAGCCTAACCCAGCTGCTTGCAGCACTTATTCTCAGGCTGCTTCGCCATCTCTCCTACACAGCAAGCTTATTGTAGTGCAGTCAGCTTTTGCTATGCAGCCTACCCACATGGCAAGGCCGGCATGCTGCACTTTCCTCTTTAAGTAGCAAAAAGTAAAAATGCAATTTTATGTACAATGTGTGCAGATGCCCACGCAGAAGCTACCAAGCACCCAAAATGGTCACAACAGGGAAGATGCTAATAAGTTTCCAGATTTTAAAGTAGCCTTAATTGTTGTTTTGTTACAATACTCATTAGAGCATGGTATATGTTTTTAAGTCCTGGGAATTTTTCAGACTATCACCGGCCATAGCTAGTGACTACACATTGACAAAATTTCTGCTCATCAAGGCTGTACTGTTAAGGTCTGCATTATAGTCCGTCTTTGGGGCGGGGGGCAGGAGGGGAGAAAGTGTGGGGCAGTCACCACACACAGTTTTACACCTAAGGAGGAAGATATACAATAGGCTCTCAGATTTAAAAATTTCAGAACTCAAAAAAGGTAAAATTTGGGTACAACATTTAGACTAAAACAGCTTGAGGTTGTAGATTTGATTAACTGATAAAAAAAAGTTTAGTTAGGTGCCCATTTGGTTATAAATCCAGCTACCTTCCTTGAAACCTTAGCCTTTATAAGACTTGATTATTTTGCTATCACTTTGATAAATTTAGCCAATTTGGTAGCATAAGCTCAATTCAGAAATACAAATTAGCTTGTTGACTTGATCATATATTGATTTATTTCTAGTCTTGTTTAATAGTAGTTTGTCTGGAAATACGTTTTCTTAAGTGTTTTAAAACATGCAAATGACAATCTCACTTCTTATAAGCAACGTAGGTCCAGAATCTTTGAAAAACTTGGGTAGCTATCAGTCTATCAACCTAAAAAACATCTCCAACTGTCATAAAGGCTATATCATCCTCCCTCCTCAAGCAATTTTTCTTAAGTGGCATTTAGGAACTGGGTATAGATGAAGCAATGGTCACTGTTGAGGCAAAAGGGGTTTAATATGGACTTACAGTGGGGCACTCAGAACAATAGCCAGTTACAGGAGGGGGATTCAGATAATTGCTGGATGTTAAATCAGCAAAAGCGATAGCTATACAGTAATTATGCAAATCAGATCTCCCTCAGCCAGAGTGCAGAAATTTGCATAATTGAGAAACAAATATACAATTATGGATCAGTAATTGCACAGCATCCACGTGCTCCAGAGGAAAGATTTCCATATCAACTGTATTTAAACTGGGAATTATTTTTCCTGGAAATTAACATGATACATTGATTTCTTTTTTTCCTTGTACATGCAGGACTTGTATAGATCCAAAGTAATTCTGACATTACCTTAGGTTGGGGGTTTTCAAAAAGGAGCCTATAGACCTCATCCTAAAAGTCACTAAAAGAACCAGGTTCTCAGCTTTTATGAGCTGGCACAGCTACACTGAGAAACCAAGGTACATCAATTTACACCAAAGATGTGATAATACTGGGTTAGACAAGGTCTCCAAGATGGTACCTCTGAAAAGATTCATGCTGAGTTCATCTTGCTTACATGCTGAGGGTCATACTGGCAGGGCTCCTCAGGGTTTTTCCATCCTCCTCAATCTCAATGGGCAAGCAAATGCTTGTAGATCAAGGCAAGTAATTATTCCACTCTATTCTGCACTGGTGAGGCCACATTTGGAGTGTTGTGTCCAGTTTTGGGCCCCCAACTACAGAAAGGATGTGAACAAGTTGAAGAGAGTCAAGTGGAAGGCAACAAAAATGTTTTGGGGCTGGGGCAGATGACTTCTAAAGGAGAGGCTAAGGGAACTGGGTTTATTCAGTCTGCAGAAGAGAAGACTGTGAAAGGAATTGATAGCAGCCTTTAAGTACCTAAAGGGTAATTCTAAAGATGGAACTAGATTGTTCTTGGTGGTGACAGATTGCAAAACAAGGAGCAATGGTCTTAAAGTTGCAGTAAGGGAGGTTTAGGTTGGATATTAGGAAAAAAAAAAAAACCTCACAAGGAAGGCGATAAAGCATGGGAATGGGCTGCCTATAGAGGCGGTAGAATCTCCATCCTTGGATGTTTAAGGCAAGGTTGAACAAAGCACTGGCTGAGATGATCTCACTGGGGACGATCCTGCCTTGAGCAGGCATTAGGACTAAATGACCTCCTGAGTCCCCTCCAATCCTAATTTTCTAGGATTCTATGCCCATTGTTTATCTGGTTATCTCAATTTACTGCCAGCACAGGGTCCTTAGGCACTGGAGGCATGTTAGTGTCCCCCACTATCTATCCATAGTGCACAGTTTAGTGTCCAGAAGTCTGAAAACACTATTTAAAGGTTCTGACCTCACTGTAAGAAATTTTTGGTCAAGACATTGTGACCTGTGGCAATCTGACCTCCTCATACATCAGTAATATCATTTAGCTGATGCTTCAATAGTCTGGTAGTGTTTAGGAATAATGTCAGAAGTATTTGCTCTTCAAATGTAGGCATATTCACTATTTGTATCATTATGTAAAAAACCCCCAAAAATATATGTTCTTTGTAACAAGAACAAAAAAAAATTAAAATGACCAGCTATCTACCATACCTCTTCAAGTCCTGAAAGTTTAGATTTCAACTCCCGTATACATGATTCAGACTTGTATTTTCTCTCTGTAAGGTCCTTATTAACCGTTTCTAATTCAGATACCCTGACTTCTAAGTGATGTACTCTTTTGTTGTAAGTTGCTTCTATCTCTCTCTTTTGTTGTTCTTGCTGAAGCTGATACTGTGTTTGAATCTTAAATAGAAAAACAAGGATATTAGTAAAGTCATGTAAATACACTATACAGGCAGCAGTTTATAGGCGACTTAAAAGCTAGTGAAAAGAAAAACATGTGTCAGACTCATGAAAGCCACAGGCAGTATTACAATTCAACATTTAAATATTTTACCATCACTCAGAGAAATGCTTTTTTCAGAAAGAGGAAACAATTCCTTCAGAAGTCAAGCACTACTCATTCTACAGGTATGCAATATTCTGTATGTAAGCCACGTAGATGCTGCTTCTCATGAGCTATCAAGAAGTACTTCTACTTACTTGCAGCACTTTTTCCTTTTCTGCTGTGATTTCCTGGGTGTACTTGTTAGTCAGTGAAGTAGTCTGTGCTGTCCATTCATTTTGCAGTTTATGCAGGTCCTTACTTTTTTCTGCCAAAGCCTAAAAATACCACATGCTGATTTCTGTTTGTGTAGGAGTTATATTTTTAACATGAATCTGGCGTAGGTTTAGCCCCACAGCTTCAAGGTTAATTTTTTATTTATTAAGGGATGTTTCATACCTGCTGTGTTACAATTAATCTTTTTGAAAATCCTGCTTCAGATTTGTGCAATTGGTCCTCCAAGCTACTATTTTCTTCCTGTTAAGAAACACCCCCCCAACCGTTAGACTATTTGAAATATAATATGCCACAATTAGGCATTTATTAGGGCTGTGCGAAGTTTTGGTCGCTGATTTGGCGGCCAAATCTCTGAATCAAAATCAAGAGACCCATTAATCTCTCCGAATCAACCTGAATTCTATTTGACAATTTGGCCATAGACACAGCTTTATATCCATTTCTACATACCTCGAGGTACCAGGTGCAGCTCATGAATACCGAAGTGGAGTGTCCCACGTGAGTGC
>NW_017728950.1:2435788-2494021 GCF_001723895.1 Crocodylus porosus | reverse complement strand
CAGCACACTTAGTGGTGGACCCAGAAGTAGACTGGAAGTACTTCTGTAGAGCCGAGTGCTGTGGGGCCAAGTGCGAGGGGAACCCCCTGGCCCCCCGGCTCAACAACTGGTGCCTCCTGGGTCTGGGGGACACCCAGTGTCCCTCTGCAGCCAGTCGCTGAGTCGGGGGAAATGGGCAGGGTCCCCTGCTGAGCACCCACACTCCCATGGGATGCTCCACCTGCCCCACCATCTCAGCATTCACAAACCATGCTTAGTACCTCAAGGTCCGTAGGAAAAAAAGCCTCAAAACAAAAACATGTAAAGCTGTGTCTGTGGCCGAATCACTGATTCTCTGAATCAGAATTCAATCTTCAGATCTGGATTCAGCTGAATTGAATCAGGACAGTGATCCAAATCAGAAAATCGAATCCCTGTCCCCCGAATTGGGCTGAATCCAAACCAAATACTGCCCGCTTCGCACATCCCTAGCATTTACATCTACAATTATTTGCTGATACATGAACCTCTCCCCATATACAACTACTGCGATCAATGATGATATTATACATTAACTAGGTGGCTTCCTTCCAGCTTGCTAGCAAAAAAACCTTTGTTTTACTTCACTATGCTTGCTGTAAAGCAATTATTGTATGAATCAAAACAGTGGAAAAAAAAATAAGCGCTGTATGTCTAGAAAAACAAAGGGAGAAAATTTAAAATTTGCATAAAATCTTTTAATGGATTTGATATAGAAGGATAAATCTGTCAGGCACTCGAGTATTCTTTGTCTTTCATATACATGCCTTTTACATCTTTCCTGCAATTTCTTTTAAGGCAGAAGAACTCATTATATGCAATTTCCAGTTAACCTGATTAACAATTATTTGCAAGATACTTAAAAGGTAAGGTCATGAGGTTCACATTCCATTTAAAGATTCTTTTTCTTTAAAGCAGCAGAGAGAAAAGAAAAAACAGCCCCCCCAAAGGGTTGGCATACTGTGTACATCATCCATGTGTACTGACCCTGATTTGGAAAGGAGGCTATTTGCTGTCACTGCACAAACCTCTATTTATCTAGAATTTGTTTTTAATTGGATCATCATACAGGTAAGAGACAGGATTCAAGAAAAAGAAGACTTGTGAGGTTTAGCTCTTATGAATCAACTCTACCAAATTCACCATCTCAGTTGTTTTCAGTAGTTTTGAAACTACTAAATTATGCACTAAAATTTTGGTTAGACCAGGCAGGCCTATGGAAAAATTCCACTGTTATTTCTTATTTTTTTCAAGCATAAACCAGTACATACATAGCCAGTTAAAATACTGGAATTTCATCCTCAATATACCTAACAGACACTGGACCGAACTCCCATCTTTAAACTAGTAAAAAAGCCAAGAGCAACTCTCCTGAATCACCAGACTTCTGCAATGAAAAACAACTCAGGCCCAAACACTTAAAATAAATTGATAATGTGTATATTTAATGTAAGTGTAAGAATTAGTTATTGTATCAATTAGCACAAATCTATGTGGCTCTTCATGGAAGTAAGGATGGACTTCCCCAGCACTTGTGGGGATCAGGAACTTAGATTTTATTATTGGTCTTGCCGATAGCAGTCATTGCCTAATAAGTGAGGATTTAAGTCATACCTTTAAATTCTGAATGCAGAGGGCAAGATATTTTTTGATGTCACTGTCACTTCCTGGCAAAAGCTTTAGAGACAAATGAGTAAGATGCTTGAATGGATTGGTTTCCACTATATTTAAACATGTTGTCATGCAGTCCAGAACAGGAGATGTTACCAGTTGAATTAAAAACCTAGTCATAACAAAAAAAAGGTAAATATTAAAAATTGCTGCCTATTGAATTCAATAGGTTAGAACTATTTACATATATAGAGAATGGCAGAGAGGAAGAAGGGTTGAAAGTAGGTAATAATGGGCACTGAGAGACGTGGAAAAAAAAAAACCCAAACCCAAAAACAGCGTTCTACCAGAAGAGGCAGCAAGTTAGTTTGACCCAGCTCTTCAGCATCTGTATAGATTGGACACTTCAGCCGGGCCTTTTGATGCTTTTATCTAATAGCTGACAATCGGCTATTAGATAAAAACTCCAAAAAGCCTCGCTGAAGTGCCTGAGCTATACACATGTTGAGCTAACAATAGAAAAAACAAGGATGCATTGCATCCCCACACTGAGCTTAAAATAAAGCACTGTTTTCCTCCCCGCACCCACCTCCACATCTGTAAACAGCACATGTGATCAAACCAAAAACAAGGAAGATGGTTTTAGCTGCAGTATTTTGTAGCGACTGTGGAAGGCAATGTCAAGTTCAGGAAGGCCAGAAAGAAAGATGTGTCATAAAGTGATATGGCAAGATACCAAAAGACATGACTAAGAAAAGGACCAATCTTTTCCAAGTCAAAAAAATAAATAGAGTCTCACAAAATTTGGACATGAGGCAGTGAAGACAGATGAGACAACTGACCCCTATATTGCAGGCTTGAGTAATACAGAGAATGGTGGTATTGTCAGGATAGAAAATGTATTTCTTTAGTTACTGGTAGAACAATAATAATTTCTCTCTGAGAGATATGTACATGGCTTTCTTACCAGAGTTAAACTCCTTCAAACATGGGGCTACAGGCACAGGAACTGCTCTGACATTTCTGAAGATTTTATCACCATGACATCCTACCATCTACAGATGATCTATGAATTGTTGGGCTAGTCACTAAAATGCTGTTACCAGTAAGGATTTTTTTTTTTTTTTTTAAATCGAATGCTCTTTTCAGAGGTGAATTCTAACAAAATAATGAACCTGGTCTTACCGAGGGACTTGTTTTTCTTGTTCCAAAATGCACCGTTCTAACAAATCAATGAATTTCTGTGGAAAAGCTGAAAACTCCACTAGCAGTCCTTGCTGGCTCTTTAAACTGTGAGAGGGAACAAAAGGACATTCATGGTAAAGAACAGTCAAAGAAAACAATATCATACCTGAAACAGTGTCAGTCTGTAAAACACTTAACCTATCCAAGTGGGAGCAGTGTTTTACTGCATTATTCAAAGAGAGCAAGTTTTGTCATTATCCATTTCCCTTAATTGGACCATTTTTGTCCATGATGATGCTTCTCTGGAGGTTAATGAAACAAGCATCTCATTGAAAATGAACCAAAAAACAAACAAACAAACAAACAAAAAAAAAAAACCTTTTAGTTAAAGTATCCATTCAAAATTGGTATTTGATTCAGGAGGTGGGAGTGGGGAACAAATCAAACAAGACAGAATAATAATTTTAAAAAAAAAAGCTACCAGCCATTCACTTTCAGCACTGAGACAGCAAGAACATGTGCATAAAACCTTCAGGCACTCTGTGAGGACAATTCAGAGTTTGCAAGACTCTCTCAAGAGCATAAAGTGAAAAATGGAACAGACATCATTAATTCATGATGAACTATATTTAACAAGGACTACGTTTACTACATTAACATAATGCTCTCATAAAAGTTTTACATTGGTTAACAAAGGCGAACAGGATCATTGCTTGATTTCCTAATGTGTGCGCCCAAGATGCAAAAAACAAACAAACAAAAATAAACCTTTCAGAACAGAAGCCAACGTCAAACCCACTTCATTTTTGTTTTTAAATCAACAGCCTTTAATATGTTGCACTGCCATTTACACATCGTACTCATTCAAGTAGAAAAGATAGGTATTAGTACAAGAATTGTAACATAACTGCTTAAAAAGGGAGGCAACTACCACCTGTATTGTAAGGGGGGGAAAAACCACTGGGCTAGAGAGAAATTAATTGTGGAATTCCTTAAGGGTTAGTTTTTGGGATCATCTAGTGGACAATCAGTCAGAGCATGCTAAGAATTTTTTTTTGATGAGATTACCAATTCCATCAGAAAAAAATTGAGATCATCAATAGAGAGGACTAAAACAAAAACACTGGGGGGGGGGGATGAGGAAGACCTTTAAGGTAACATCCATAATTCCCCTCCCTTCATCCTTACTCCCATAACACATGTGCCAGGACTTGGCAAGTAGGCAGTGCAGATAGGCTACAGGAGTGCTCAGCCCATGTCACAATATCAAGTCACAGGAGTACAGGCATTACAACACTTCTTGAGAACTGAAGTAACAGAAATGGATGGCATTTCAAAGGACAGAATGCAAAGTTATACACTTCATAACCAATATGAATTTCTGCCATAAATTAGGATCTCATCTAATGAAAGTGACAGAATAGAACAAATATAGGATGACTGTGAATGACCAATAGGAGGCAACTGCAATCCTTGGCCATAGCAGAAAGTGTATTTTCAGTAGAGAAAGGTAGATATTAATGCGGTCACCCATGTTCATGAAAGATTAACTCAAAACATGGTTCAGTACAAAGAGAGGCTACTGCTGTGGCTGTCCAATACCCCTGGTTGGTTCAAAAATCCTCATCTTTGCATAAATAAAAGAACCTGATTCTAGAAGTTATTCAGGTTCTACTGCCCCAGAATAAATGAGTACAAATGGACCATGAATAAGCCTAGGCTGGATATTAGGAAAAGGTTCCTGAAGATCAAAGAAGGGAGGTCACAAAATTCCAAATTGCAGCAATGGGGCAAGAAACTCAACTGCCTTAAGATGGGAGTTTGATCAGTTTATGCAAGGTTGTGTGACAGTGTCCAATGATAGCAGGTGACTGGACATAATGACCTAAGGTCTCTCCCCATCCTGTGGCATTTAAATGCCACAACACTGCAGCTTTCATATGACCTGCAAAGGTTTATACAGCCTATATAAACCTCTCTATATAGGCTTATACTTGTATAAAAAAATTATACTTATATAAAAACCTCCTTGGGAGTCTCAGATCAGCAGAGACTCCCTGAAGAAGGGTGACTGTGCCTGAAAGCTTGTTAAGAGCTTTTTTCCAACTACTCAGTTGGTCTACTAAAAGATATCACATCTACTCAAAGAATCTTGCCTGCCTACAGCCTATCGGGGGAGGCAAAAACAGCAGAAAATATTTCACAACAATATTTACAACATAAACACCAAGTCCTGTTGAGCCTTAAGGGATGCAGGGGGGGGAAAATCAAAGAAATATTTACCTCTGAAAGTCTTCTTCCTCAATTACAAGAGAATACAAAAATAGCGGATCTGCATCATCTGTAACACGCACAGTAAGTTCCTGTCAAAAAGTAGAATTGTATTAACCATTACTTGCCGGGTTTGGGTGGCAAGCGGTATCCTACTAGACCAGCCCTGTATGCTGGCTCTAGGGCCATCTGGACCAGGCTACACTGGAGCCAGTATGCAGGGCCAGTCTGGTGGACCACCTCATGCACCATACACCGCATACTGGCCTCCTGTATTGCATACAGCATGCATGGCCAGTCCAGCCCATGCACCACATGCAGCAAAACTTCTCACAGTAATACATAGTCTTAAGGAGATGAGTCCAAAAGCCTATGTCATCACATGAAGATGTTTTACTTTCTATTCAGCAGAAAAAAGTGGAAACTTATGAGATGCATAGCTTTTTTAAATCAAAACATACCTGCTTATGGACAGGACTTGATGATGTACAAGTTTCAACAGTAAGCCTTATATGAACTCTCCTGGAATATAAGAGATTCACACATACGAGTCAGTTCATCAAGAGCTATGGATTAACCTTGTATTTAAACAAGTCAAAAAGCACTTGAAACTAGTGTAAGAGATACGCTGCAACTTCTACCAGGAATGTTCAAGCTATTATTCCTTTTTTATGAAATATACCCATATAAAATTATGAAAATGCTTAGAATAAACTTCTAGGAGACCAAAGAATCCTACTTTGCTCAACATTTCTGCTTTATCCTGGAGTTCTTAGAATTTTTTAGTGCTAGTCACATCAGCTCCTATGCTGAAGACTCATCAACCATTACAACTTTTTCTGTAAGTTCAAAAATGAAATGGAACACCATGTTCCAGCATTGTCAGTGTATTTTATGATGACTCAGTAAGTTTATAAAAAAGTCTTGAAATAAAATCTCAGAAGGTATTTTTACCTTGGGGGCAGGGGGAAATTTCTCTGAAAACTGATCATTAGCACTTACAGGGGACTGGAGGGTCCCTAAGGGGAATGGCTCTTCCATTATGCAGTCACAGAAGCAACTGCTGTAGATCTTTCAGAAAGATTAAAAATTCTTTGGTGTGCTCTCTAAATACTGTGGATGCTTCACCATTAGGCAGGGTAGATTTGCACCTTATAAGCCAAATAAAATTTAGAGGGCATTTTTACACATGCTGTGGGATGCAGCACCCGGTGCTTTAATTAGTGAGTTGCTCCAATTAAAAGCACCTGCACATCACATGCATCAGCATCCCTGTGCTGAAAAAATGGTGGTGGGGTGCTCTGAACTAAAGCTCATCAAAAGTGTTTTATTTGCCTCGCCGCCATGTTTTCAGCATAGAGATGTGCCGATACATGTGACACGGAAGGCTGCCAAAGCACATTAATTTCCATGCTCCAGCTAAATTTCCACCACTTCAGAGCAAACATGTATAGGAGCCCAGTGTTGCCTCTGTGCTCTTCCAGCACCCTGTCTCTGACCCAGGCTGCCCTGCAGCTGTTGCAATATGTGCAGACCAAAGGAACGAGCCCCATTCCACCAAAATGTAGACAGCCACCTTCTACAGCAAAAGGAGCTAGTGCCTGAGCCCAATTCCAGAGAGAGAACCCCAGGCTCAAGATGCCTGAGAGCTTATGCAATGCAGGGGTGCAAAACAGACCAGGGCTTGCTGCTTTAGGGTAGCCCCATCCTACTTTGGGGGACTTGAGTGCAGGACAGGGACACTTCAAACCCTACCCCCTGTAACTGGACATGCTTGCTCCGTGCCAGTCAGGTCTGCCTTTGCCTACCCACTCCTCACAAGAGGGTGCAATGAGGAGTCCCATCTCCCAAGTGACATATCTAAGTGTTTCCATTAGCAAAGGTCCAAGTGGGTAACAGCAGCAGAAGCAGGGTTGCCAACAGTCCATACTTTTTATTGACATCAACATATCATTATGGACTTTATGATTAAGGGGTTTTGGATTGTCCATAACTTTACGAACACAGTTGGCAACCCTGGTTTACAGGAACAGTTTAGGCACCTAAACAAACTACACGTACATGTTTTCAAAAGAGCTCAATTCCCAATACACTGGAAACTTTAAAATATAACCAAAATAGGATCTGATCTCTTCTAGAAGTTCTGGCCCTAGCATATGGTTGGCTCTAACTAGCTGAGACCCCTGCAACACATTAAACTTAAGGAGTGATTAATCAGTCAATTATATCTTAAGTCGTAACCCAGCCACATATTCAGCCAGTTAATAGCATGATTAAGTGAGGAAAAAGCCAAAAAGTTACTCCAATCAAAGTGTGCAATGTAACTTTCTGACTGATTCTTATGCCATTAACTCAATGTGTGGCCAGGTTCACCCCTGTGTCTTAGAGCCCCTTCCACTGAGGACACCCAGCTGTAGGGATGCACCATGCACCCCATGGCTGGGAACCTGGGTCAGCTGATGGGACTCCCAGCTGCTGGAGTGCATGGTGTGCCCCCACCTTCAGTTTAAGAGGCTGCCAACCACAGGAGCCTGCTACTGGCCAGTGCAGGGGGAGCCAAGACTGGAATCATGATCCCAGGCTCCCCTTGCACCAGTAGTAAGGTGTGATGGGATCTGATGTGTAAGCCCACAATCACACCTCCTGCCACATCCATGTGTCGTGGCAGGAAGCGTGAGTGTGTGGGTCATGCATCAGATCCCACCATGCCTTATCTGCATGTCTAGAGGGGCATTAAAGCTAATCAAAACCAGGAAAAAATACATGTACCTTTAACAAACGCCTTACATCACTATCATAAGTTGTTCTCAAGAATTCAGGGACACACAGGAAAAAGGGATTAGACAATTAAGGGGTACAGGTAAAACTTAACAAAGCTGGCAGGACCAAGAATCCTGGTCAAGGTCAGACAGAGCAACTAAAGCAACTCCAGTGAGCACAAAGGGAGACCAACAAGACTGTTGTTGTTTAATAAAACTGTCAAGGAAAAACAACACTGCTCTTGCCACAAAAAATATTTTCCCATTGTACAAGTCAAATTACATCCCCCATTAACTTACAGCCATAGCAATTAGCAGGTTATGATGCCCTGCCCTCCTACAATAGCAACATAAATTCCTCAAAGCTGCATGTACAAATTCTTAAGTTTCCAAGCAAACAGTGATAGCTTTGCAGTAAGTCAGAACCATTTAGCAATCAAAGTCAGCTGCTTTAACCAAGGTGGTCTGCTGAGGGTTCAGGGACATTTAGAAGCTCCAGCAGGCTGACTGTATTTAACCAAAATGTGCAAAAAGAAGTGGAAATTATGTATTAGCAAAGTGGTAGCCAGCCCATGCAAAGGGGAAATTTCACCCTGGTCCCCAGAGATACAGCACTTTACTCTACATGGGGTTTTAAGAAGTTTAAAGAGACAGAAGCCCATAGGATATTTAAAACACTAGCAAAATATCTGCATCTCTTATGGGCTTCAAAAGGAGCTGAATATATTCAAGGTGTTTTAACAAATGGGGGAGTAATGGAGTGACTTAACGTGCCGGAGGAAGAGTGAAGTGCTCATTCAACTTGAGAGTTCATCTACTCATTTGGCTACTAATTAAACACAATACCTTAGAAACAGCGTCTAATCTAATTTGTCAAGCTCTCTTATTTTAGAAATTACTTCTGGGAGAGAAAAAACAACCCACACAATCCACATTTGAATTTGAAAAGTTATAAGGGGCATGGGGAGAGGAGGGCTGCTTCAGGTATAAGTAAAAAACTCTTTTCAATCTGAAATGAATCATTCCTCACAGTTCATTCTTATCCTTAGGTGCTATGGCCTAGTCATTGATGCAGTTTTCACTCTATATGTGGTACGTCTTAAGTTTGTGTACGTTTTCACAAATATAGACGGGTATTAAAATGCAGGCAAGTTTTTAGCCTTAAGATTAGTTAATGCAAAAGAGATGAACTCCAAGCAATTAGATGTACCCGCACCCCAATACTCCCATAACTTCAAAAATAAGATTCTCAGAAACCTTATCTCCATTGGGAAATGGTCACTAATCCTCAGAGCATGAACTGCATGGAAATCAATCATTGCCCTACTGCCTGATCGCTTACATTCTAATAAGCTTTTTTAATCTAAATCACACTAAGAGTGTATTAAAAAAGACTGAAGTTTATTTTACTAATCTCCAGGAGCAGTAATGCTTGTTGAAAAAAGAACTCATAATTCTGTACTGTAACAAATAAGTGGGACATCTAGCAGTCTTACCAAAACCTTAAAACACAAGTACAATTTACCTAGATCAATGGGAGCCAACTTTTGTGGCAGGTGTACCACAACTTATCCCCACATCCTCCTGAAGTCTCATCCCCACCCTCCCCCCAACCACCACCAGCCCAATCAGATGCTCCACTCTCTTTCCTATGCTGCCTGCCTGCCTGATCTGGTACTTTGTTTTCTGCTCCCTGCCTTCTCTCCCCAACCTGCTATGTGCCGCTTGCGGCACTTCTGCTGCAGGTTGGCCATCCCTGACTTAGGCAGGATGCTTGCTAAGAACTTTTTTCCAACTACTCAGTTAGCCTAATAAAATACCCATAGAACCATGCCTGCCTATGTCCTTAGACCAACATGGCTACAACCAAAATCCCTAACCTAGACACACAGCCTCCACAATCACCATCATCAGCGACCTTTACCAGCACATCTGTCAGACTGAGGTGGAAGTCTTTCTGATTGGTTCTGTACTTACAGCCAGACTGTGCTCATTCATTGCTCAAGCAAATTCCTTTTAATAGGAGCATGTTGCAAACCTTAACACACACACACACACACACACACACACACACACTATTGCTACAGTAAAAATACAATGGAACCTTCTTAGCTTCAAAAAGAAGCCCTCTAATTCAGGCCTGAGGCACATAAGGCAGTTTGAGGAAACATACACACTTACTGACAAGGGCGTATTTTACGTCTGTATGCACGCTAAGGAAAGGGGGGAGGAGGGAAGAGGTAGGATGTTGTTCAATTAAAAATAAGGAATTCAGTGCCCAAAAACATCAGTACACAACAACAACAACAAAATCAACTAAAGTGAGAGATACAATGGTATCCCATGTCAAAAAAGATATACAGAGGAATCAAAAAGTCATCTCCAGGGTCAAGTCCTATTGCTTATTGCAGGCTACCAATTTAGTTTTCAGATGGGAGTTTCTGCATGGAACTTGAACCTTAACACTAGTGCAATTTTGAGTTGCCTTAAAGTTTTTCATTTAGAAGATTTGCTCTGACAGTGAGAAACCTTCTAAATTCCCAGTCTAAATGTGTTAATGGACAGCTTATGCCTTCTTGTTCTGATATTTATTGGGTTTAAACAACTTTCTGAAATGCATATAAAGCATCAGTCATCTGGATACGCACAGGCATTCACACTTCATTTTTAGAAACAGAAAGCAAATAAAATGATCTGTATGTGTTCTGATGTTGGCTGCTTCCTCTCTCAGAAAGTATGAAAATCAGGCACCCAATCTTCTCCTTTCTCTGGAGAGAGTTGGATTCTTCGTACTTTTAAAGAGGTAGCTCCAGCACCCTGTCCAATATGCCCAGCCCACAGTAGTACAGGTTACATTGCACAAGGCTGTGCCCACACTAAAATCAAGTGCCCATTTAACTACTCAATTACTGCTCAAATTATTCATTGACAGGTGCTGGACTACTTTGAGTGAATAAGAAAACCTATATAAAAACAATTCTAATTAACTGCCTACAAGCTGCATTTTGCCACCACCATTTCTGCATCTAGACATTGAATTCCAATACATACACATTTATCAGAATGAGCAAACAACTCTTGTCTAGGGAGTTGTCAGAGCCGTAAATCTGCTCTGGGTTTTGTTCTTAAGATGAAGCTCAAAGGTAATTTCAAACTACACAATACTCAAGAAATAAAATAGCATGTTATTTGGGGAAGGACAAGGAAAAAGCATGACTACTGTGGAATATGATGATCTTTGACAAAGATTAATTCTGAATGACATATTCCACGTTGCATCAGCATAAAGCAATTCATCTAAACTTGCATTAAGATTTTTCTTCTATTTTTATTTATAAAAGGTATTTCTACTAGTAGATAAAACTGATAAGAATTGTGCTCAAACCTTTAGAAAGCATTTCATAAGGCTCCAGACTTCTACAGTGTAGAACAGATGTAAAATTATAAGTGCAAAGTAAATAAAGTAAGGATTTGACATTTCCCTGCATTGTATGGGAACAGGAAAGCAGCAGAGGACTTGCCCCCAAGTTCCAAGGTTTGACTAGAATTAAGTGGGTTTTTTGTGGTTTTGTGTTTGAGAGTCTGAAAGGAGGAGGTGAGGAATCCTTAGGTGCACAGAATGATAGTGTAAACTCATTCTTGACACTGTTTTTATGATCTTAGTATGCACAGATAGTTGTAGATCTTCAGTTCTTTCAATATATAACAGCAGAATACAAGGACCCACTAAAGAAGCTTCTGGTTCTACACCAGAATAGAAAGCAGTCCTCATTCTCCAACCTTTAAAGTATAAAACAACAAAGTGGATTACAAAAGGAAGAAGCAATAGCCACAGAGTCTCCAAAAGTTATAATGTGGGGTCTACAAGGATTCTGAAGGAAGTAAAAAGAGATCAATCTTTGGTGCAAATTTAGATAAGCATTTGACTACCATTTCTAAGACTTAGTCCATCCAGAATTCATAATGCTCAAACAGCATCGTCATTGGACCTATTCTACACATAACAATTCAAATGAAGAAAAACCCTTTTTTATCTTGCACTTTGCATAACTAAAAGGTCCTTCAGATGCACATAAGTAATCCATTAAAAAACAAAACCAACAAACAAAAAACACTCTATGTTGTTTCCCAGCAATCCATCTGGAAGTTTTTTCTCCCCCAAAGTCACCTCAATATTTACCTATAATCCTAAAGACACCTCAAATTTGTTTCTTGGTCTTTGAATTCATTATTTCTTTTAATCTCATGGAAAGAAATAATGGAAAAGCTGGAGAGTTAAAAAACAAAACAAAACGGATAAGCTAACCTACTGCATGCATTTGATTACAGCATCATACTTATACCTAATACAAGACTATACTTCAGCGTTTACAGCTAACACAAGTATTGCCCTAGCTGTTTTTATGTCATCCAAGAGCTACTGCTAAACTTTGTTTTTGTTGCGTGAATGGGTGAAAAAGGAATCCACGGCTAGAAAGACTTGAAGCTAAAATTTGCATTTTTGTAAGAAATGCGCATGTAAAAAAGGCAGCAGACGGGTAGGTGGGAGGATTCTGCCAGATTGGCCTAGAGACCCACATCCTCCCTTTAAAGTAAAGACAAGTAAGAGATGCAACAAGTAAAAGCACACCCACATTGACCACTCATTGCAGAAATTCAGTGTTCCATCTAATGTTTGCTTTGCCAAGGTTTTCTTTTTGAAAGATACAAGTTAATGCCAACTATAAAGACAGTATTTTTTTTTTTTTTTTTTTTTTTAAATGTGGACACCTATTCACTGAAGTCAATTCAAATGGACCTAAATTTAACACAAACAATTTAATGGGGCACATTCAAGAGCCTAAAAGCCTACTCCTAATACTTTGAAATGCACTATTAGTGCCTTATGCCATTCCTTTCTAAAAACCCTTTCTTAAAATTCACGGTTTCAACTGCTTACCAACCACTCTTCATTAACCAAGGGTGATAGCAAAGCTGATGCTTCAACGAAATCCAGAGATCACACAGTGGTGAGAAGCCCACAACTACCAAAACCATATGCTTGACTTGCCACCAAATTACTACCACAGCAGAAATCTGGTTTTAAACAAGCATTGTAGTCAAGAGCCATACAAACCTTTTTACACAGGATGTCATGACCCACCTCAGTCCAGGCCTGAAACATTACTATTAGGTTTACCATGACACCATTACAGCAAACTTATTTCTAGCAAGCTGTTTCTACTTTTCTCTACTGCACCCTTCTGTCTAGATCAGACACATATCAAAGAAACCTGAAATCTGTTATTTTTATGACAACACTGGTGCTGAGAAACATAGAATTAAAGTTGACAGTCAGGAAAACAATGGAGAAGACAAAAAGAAAAATCAACCCATACCTAAGTTTTTGTTGGGGGTTTAAGCTCTCAGCGTCTCCTTCCCTAATAATCTACTATTTTACAGAGTGTAAATTATGTGGTGGATTTGTAATATGCGCAAATGATGATGAGGAAGAATCTCAAGTAATTTTTGTATGGGATTTAAGATTATGATTCCAGTACAGCTCTCCAGCACTCATCCCACATTATTGTTCTCTCAGGCTATATCATGCTTAATTGGGAGACCTATGTGAAATACTTCAATTCTGCAAGAACTAGAGTTGGTGACCCAGTAGGTTTCACTCTTGCATTTATTTACTATCGAGTCTTTTGGTCAACAAAGTGAGGAATCAGGGAGATCCTGAAGATGCCATCTTTTAGAGCAGAGGTAGCCAACCTTCAACATGGGTGTCACAAATGGCACAAAATCTCTGTGCATGGCACATGGGAGACTGGGAAAGGGACAGGTAGCAGAGCAGCAGATCGGGCAGAAAGCAGCACAGCAAATCAAGCAGGGGGAAGAGATCAAAGTAGCACCTGGAGAGGGTGCAGGGCTGATTCATGGCACATCTGCCAAAAAGGCTGGCCCTCCATTTTTTTAGATGAAATCTAACAGACAGGATGGGTGCTTGCAGATGTAAAAAAAATGGCACTTTAAATTCAGCACGTTCCTGCACCTAGCCCCACGTATGCCCAGAAGGGGCAGCGCATTACTTGTACCCGACTCACCTGATATCTTTAAAAATCAGAAACTTTAGTGGGGCTTTTTTGGTAGTTCTACCTAATAGCTGATTGAATCAGCTTAATTAAAGAGTGCCCCAAAAGCCCCACTGAAGCACGTGATCTTTACAGACACTCCAGAGTTGGACTGAAGTATCATGCTAATGCTTCTGGTAAAGCACATTTTTTTTGGTTTGGGGGCTTTTAAGTATAAGCAAGCAGCAGATGTGGCCGCATGTGAGAAAAGATGTTCCTATGATACCTTTTGGAAATGCCTGGTGACTAGCATAAAAAGAATTAAACCTGGATCATTGTGCCTGTCCAAAATGCCTTTTGTATGTTCAGTTGCATACATTATTCTTTACATCCTCTTAAGTATATATGCTATTAGTTTAAGAGTTGCTATGTTTCACTCCAGCTGTAGCAATATTTCAGGGTCTGGTTAAACTATTCCAGCACACAGCATGCTCTGGGATCATTGGGGATAAAATGTGCTATATACATTTAATACAGTGCAATGATTAGATAGGAAACATTATTGCACTAGCGGCACGCTTAGTCAACCAAGTTACAGAGACATAAAAGAGAAAGGAGGCACAAAGTTAATTCCCAAGGTCTGCATATAATGTTTCTGTGTAAAGCATTGGTAACTAGAGCACCAACACCTGTTCTACAGCTAACATGTGCCAAATAACAATTCCACCAACTGCTTCAGGGGAAGTTCCAGCATAATACTGGGTTCCTACCACCAGTTAGTTAGACAGATGGCTAAAGATTTTATAATTTAATTTATAAGACAGACTATCAGTAGAACAGATTGATAAAAGGAATATTAACAGCCTTTAGGTTTTTTTGAAGCAACTAGGGGAAAGGAGGGTATACAAAAAGCAGAAAAGGCTGAAATACAGTATATCCAGACAAGAGGTATGAAACCCCAGCAAGTACTTTCTATTGTTGCCCATGGACAGGAAGCTCTGGATCTCCTTGCTCGCTGTGTCACAATCTAACAAAGGGCAGATCCAGCAACAACCATGTTAAGCCAAGCTCAAAGCAGTAAACTTTAGAAGCAGCGGCTGTGGCACCAAGCCTCCCAAACAGGGGAAACAAGAAAGATTATTGCCTCTCAAGCCAGAAGCTCTCAAGACTTGTCCTTTAGAAAGAAAAGTGCAAAGCCTACTTGGGACTTAGTAAACTGACTCACAGAAGCACCACCTGTCATTGCCTAACAATCTGCAGAACTGCTAATCCTCCCAATTTTATTATAAATGTCATATTTCATAGGGTTTGATTTTTTTAATCCCCATTTCTTGAAATCATGTGTTATACACAAGTTTCAGCTTTTCTAAAAACAAAAAAAAATGTTTCTAGACCCCCTGATGGTTGCTGAGAGAAATGTCAACCCTAAAACACTTCCAAGAAAGGAGGGCGGCACAGATACAAAGCAAGCAAAAATTACCATTAAAAAACCTTGCTGATGTTTGAAACCAATTTCAGAATCTGCATGAGGCTTCACTTGGGAGGTCTGATCCTTTTCCTCTGGAGATACTTAACTGTCAAAAATGTGTCCGTCTGTTACAAAGCCTGGGAGGCTCTGATGTCTTGCTTGAATGCATCCAGGTGACTGTCAGGTTGTTTCAAGTGGAGGCAAAATGCCTTCTGAAGGCTGCAGGCAGATGTTCAACTTGGGCCATACAGCTGCTGCAAGGAGGCTAAAGAGCCCCAAGCAGCTGAAGGTGGGGTGGATTCAGACCCACAGGGCTAGCTACCTACTTCCCCCAGCAGCACGTATGCCAGACAGGAACAGACACAACCTGAAAGCAATTTCAGGCCAGGTTTCCGAAAAACAAAGCAGCTGGGGGGGAGGGAGAGCAATCCATGGGCATGAACCCCAGGGAAAGCTCCAAATATTGTGCTATGGAAAACAATGAGATGGGCTGACAACAATATATATTTTCACAGCCAACATCCTCTCAACAGAAGTGTGCTTTTTCAGTATTTTTTGCTGGATACAAGTTTCACCCACATACATGGACATCATGCAGAATCATAGAAAATTAGGGTTGTAGGGGACCTCAGAAGGTCATCTAGTCCAACCCCCTGCTCAAACCATCCCTGCCAGGGCTTTGTCAAGTCAGGCCTTAAAAACCTTCAAGGATAGAGACTCCAACACCTCTCTAGGTAACGCATTCCAGTGCTTCACCACCCTCCTAGTGAGAAAGTTTTTCCTAATATCCAATCTTAAACCTCCCTTGCTGCAACTTGAATTTCATCTCACAGACTAGTCTGCCCACTCAGAAAAACCTGCCATTCTTCAACTCTTTGTGACATGCTGGGGGGGGCCCTTCAAAACTGTGCCTGACCCAACTGCGAGAAATTCGCTTCTTTATTGACACATTCAGCAGCAAAGTGAACAAGCTGTTGAGCAGTCACAGCTCAGGGTTTCTGGGTCTCCATGCACAGGAACATAACACATATCCATGCACACGGGCATAAATTTCACCCACATACATGGACATAACGCACATCCATGCACATGGGCATACATTATGACTGTGTACATGGGTGAAATTTATGCCCATGCACATGGATATACATTTCATCCATGTACCAGCTGAAAATTATATTCATGCACCTGGATATCAAATTTCACCCATTAGTATGCCAAGATTTTTAAATGATTTTACTTTTGTTTTGTTACCTGTCATCTTTTCCCCTCTTCTGGGGCGATCCTCTACCCCCGCCCCCCTTTTGCTGCCAGCTGTGCTGGTCACCTGAGAGTTAACCTTTATTTAAAGGCTGAAAGAAAACCCCTCAAGGGCGAGCAGATGCAGGATGCCAAGAAGAGGGGAACAAGGCGGAGGGAGAGCTACTGCCGGCATCCCCCACCCCAGGGGCTGCCCAGCTGCGTTGCCTTCAGCATCTGGAGGAGGCGCCGGCAGCTGCCGGGGCTGGCCCGAGCCCGGAGCCGGGCACTCACCGCTCCTGACCGTCCCCGCGCCGGACGGCGGCCGCCGCGCGCTTGCAGAAGAGCGCCTGCGCCATGCTGCGGCGGGTGGCAGCCGGGCCCGCGCTACGTAGCCCCGCGGAGCCCCACAGCGCCTGCGCGCTGCCCAGGTGCGAGCTGCTGCTCCAGGTTCCCGCCCCGCCGCGCGCGCTCCCAGGCCCGCGAGGGGCTGCAGGAAGCGGCCTCTGCTTTCGCCGTCGCGCAGAGGCGGTCCTGCTCGTGGCCGCGAGGGGTTGCGCGTTGCCTCTGCGCTGCTCTGCGTTGGGGCCGTCCCTTGCCAGGTGTAATCATGTTGCCGGGTTTCTGGTCGTAGCCTTGGTGGCCCAAGGACACAGGCAGGTGCGGTTCTTCAGTATCCTTTCTTAGAGCAGCTGCCTACAGGCAGTCTTACAACGTTTGGCACTTACAAGGTTTATAAATGGACACCCTGTTTCAACTTTACGATGTCAGTTTCGACTAGACCTTGCTTGATCCAATGCAGGGCTGCGCCAGTGAACAAGTGAACGTCTCCCTGGGGAACATCTGTCCAAACTTCCTTGGACACTTTATTTTCTCTGGGAAAAACCTGCAGCCAAGACTCCTGAGAAGACTCCAGCCAAGAGCCCTTCAAAAAGTCCAGCCAAGAGCCTTTCAAAAAGTCCAGCAAAGTCACCTCAAAGAAGTCCTTCCAAATCAATGATTGCTATTTATGATATAAATACATTAATGTAGGTATATTACTCATTTATAATTGATCGAGTACAAAATTCTGGGGTTTTTTTTTTTGTGAAAATAGGGTATTGGGCCTTGGTTCAAGAACCAATCCCCCATTTATAACATTGTTTCTTATGAGAAAATTGGTTCCAAGTTGCAACGTTTTGACTTCAGGCGTGGTTGTCAGGAACCAATTGTGTCATAAGTCCGAGGGCAGCCTGTACTTGGAAGAAAGGTGTCAGCAAGCTTTCGGGCATAGCAGACCAACAGGGGAAGGGTTCATGGCCCCCAGGCACCAGCCTGGGGAGGGGTCACCAGCTGGCCCCCCCAGCTGGCCCCTTCAGAGTTCTTATTGTGCAACGTAACTTTAAGCATAGGCAACTGGTGCCTCGAGTTGGGGGGGGGCACATGCCCTCTGACACCAGTCAGCAACCGGGGGGGGGGGGGTGGTAAGGGTCAGTGATCTCACTCACCAAAAAGCAACCGTACCGCTTCTGAAAATGGTACAGCTGCTTTTGCTGGCAGCCCTGCTCCCTGGCTGGTGCTCTCATGGGGGGCACTGGCACTCCTGCCTGCTCCCCTGCCCTTCACCTAAACACGGAAGCCTGATGGGGTGCACCAGCACTCTCAGGGGGTGCATGTGCACTCCCTATGCATCACCACTGACTTTAAGTATTTCTATGAGACGAAATGTGGGGGAGTTGCAAATGTAAGCATTGGCCTGGGCGCTGAACCCACAGTACAACACTGCTTTCAGGTGCTATCACCCTTTTTCAGGCATAGGAAGTCTGCTGTTTTGAGACTCCAAGAAATGAGAGAAGCTAAAAGTGTGATAGGATGCCAGTGAGAATGTCTCAACCTATTCTATTTCTACCTACTTACATTTGCTGTCAGCACTTTCTTATGACTGCTTGCCTCGAAATAAATGCTTTAACTTTGATGCACCATTCTCACTCACTCACTGAGCAATATAGAGTAAAGGAAGAAGGCTTATTTGCGTATTTTCCAGTGTAGGGTAGTTTTTTCAGCAAATATAATAATTTTGAGCTTCCAATACAATAATTTCACATGTAAGACCTCACAACGCTGCCCACTGCAGCCTTGAGGCCTGAACACAAAGTGCTGCTGGAATAGACAACCCAGGTTCTCCCCTGCTGCTCCCCTCCAGCCATGGGAGCTTCCAGGAGGACTCGCCAGTTAGTCCCCATCAGGCACTGCCCACTGTTCCATTGGGGGAAATGTAGAGTAAGCTCCCAAGTTAAAACAGGCTCCGAAGTCTTAGCTCCAGTCTACCGTCAGACCAAGCCAGTGGTGCTCAACCTTTTCAGTCCAGAAATTTGGCAGCTGGGAAGCAGTGCCACCACTCTCCCACTATCAAATTGCTGGAGTCACAGGGAGTGCTGTAGGCCAGATGATACAAGCTGGAGTTGGCCCACAGGCTGGGAGTTGAGCACTCCTGGACTAGGGGACAAGTCTGATTGGATTTATCTCCGTTAAGGTCCAGACAGTGCTTAATTGCCATCCCTCAGAAATGTCATAAGCAGGAGAGAAAAATGTATGATACTGCCCAGGCCAGATCGAGCCCCATACACCAGGATTTGGCTAGGATCAGGACCTGGACCACCCCCTTCTGTCCTCCATACCCAAATTGGGGCCTAGCACCACCCCCAGCTCTGGGGTGCCCAAACCAGTTTGTAGGGCTTGGGGCTCCATGCAGGTCTGGAAATTTGGCAGCTGGGAAGCAATGCCACCACCCTCCCACCATCAAATTGCTAGTCACAGGAAGCCCTGCAGGCCAGATGATACAAGCTGGATTTGGCCCACAGGCTGGGGCTTGAGCATCCCTAGACTAGGGAACGAGTCTGTTTGGATTTATCTCCCTGAGGGTGTAGACAGTGCTGTATTGCCATTCCTCAGAAATGTCTTAAGCAGGAGAGGAAAATTTGTGATACTGCACACTTTTTCTGCTGCTTTTTAGCTGATCCTGTGAGCAATGCTGAGATGGCTAAAACAGGGTAAGTTTAAACCCACCGCAGCTTTTCAGTGGGAACAATAGCAGGGGCAGGCTTGTGTGTTCTTTACTATCTTGAAAGAGAGTCCAGAAGTATAGAAAATAGGAGAGAGAGAGAGAGATTGGTAACAGATACTTTTTAACTGAACTTGCCAATCCTGGTGCACTTGCCAATCCTGGCGCACTGAGACTGGCACCTGGTTGCTGTTGGAGCTAGGCTCCATAAGCCAAACACCCAGGGCATATCTAAGTGTGCAATTAATGCAACTGAATTTACTCTCACACAACTTATGTTGGAGTAAACTAATCCAGGCTCTGAATGTGCACCATGTGATAGAAGCAAACTGAGCCCAGGTACAGCAATTTAGGCTGAGCAGCAGGCAGGAGCCTGGCTCCCTGTTGGCTGGGCTGGCCAAATGCAGTTTGTGATCGTGTCACTGTCTACACGTCTGTTTAATCGTAGTTATTTATTCCAAGGTAGGATAGTACTTGTGTCCGATGGGACTATCCTATGCCAGGGTAAGTTACTCTATCGTACCCAAATTGTGGTGTACGTGTAGACAGTGACGCTTTACTGCGGAGCAAGTTAGTCTACTCCGCCATAAAGCTTACGTAGATGCACCCGTAGAGAACAAATCTAGTCTCTGTGCTGGCACAGGGGGTGAGGGGGAGTTTGGGGGGAGAAGTCCTAATGTAAACTAAAGCAGTAGTACCACAACAAATACATAGTTGGCATGAAGAAGTCAGCTCTATGTAGTTCATAAAATATGTAGTACTGATCTTGCCAAGGCAAGACCAAGCAGTCCAGCTGGGACAGCACCTTTTCATACAGTTTGGCCCAAAGCCTAGTATTTACTGAGTCTATTGGTAAGATTCTAGGTTAGCACAAAACCTAAGAAACCCACAGAGGAATAAGGACATTGCAATTTGGCCCATTTAAAAAAAAATCTCTAAATTACAAAAGAATACAAGCTTAAGAAAAGAGTAAAACAAAACAGAAAAATATAGATTCAGTATGCCATGGGAGACTGCCATTCACAAAGATTTCTGATAGTAAGTAAAGCTTAATAATCTGTGCAGTAAAGAAGGTGATCTACATCATTAGTTTCTGCAGAATCTAAGATCTAATTTAAAATAAAAAATCAGTTTTTGGTCATTATGGTTATAAAGATAACCATGGATGAATAGAGAGTAGCTGATACACTATTATCTCCCTTAGGATACAGACAATGTTCTATTGCTACTCCTCAGAATTTTTCTGAACAGGAGAGGAAAATTTGTGGTACTGCACAGTTTTGCTGCTGCTATTTAGCTGATCTGGTGAGCAATACAGGAAACCTGCGCTATTTGGGGGTTTGGCATTCACAATTTTGAATATTTGGGGTGCCACACCAATCCCCACTCTCTCCCTGGTGGCAGGATGATGACACTGTTACAGTGCCAGTAGCACCTGTGGGAGCTCTGCATTTGGCACCGCCATGCTCCCGCTGCCGCCACCACACTCCCACCGCTCCCAGTGCAGCCGTGCCCTCCAAGCTGCTGGGGGCACATGCTATTCATAGCATATTTACGGATTTCACCATTTGCAAGGATCTCTGGAATGTACCCCCCCACCGCAAATGGCATGGGTCTCCTGTATTAAGATAGCCTAGAGCTGGGTCGGTTTAAACTTACTGCAGCTTTTCAGTGGGAACAGTAGCAAGGGTAGGCTTATGAGTTATTCATTATCTTTAATGAGAATCCAGAAGTAAATGAAACAGGAGAAAGAGGGTGAGTAATAGATACTTCTTCATTTGTCATAGCAATAGGAAGGGTCTGGAGAAGTAGAACATACAGAAAGCCTCTAGCAGTTAGAGTAGGTAGGAAAAACTTAATGTTTGCAGTTGGCATGAAAAATTAAGGACCAATGCAGGGCCCAGGTTAGGAAACTGATGCAAATCTAGTACCTTCCCCATATTCGTGTCTGCCCAATGTGAACAGGGATTTACTCCTCTGTTGAGGAGGCATTTAGTAAAATGTTATGCCTTTATATTAAGTTATTAAAATACAAAGAAGCCTTACCTTGCGAAGTCATCTCAGTTTTAGTAGTACATTCTGGGTGCATCTACATGTGCCAATTTAGGTGCTTTAGCCTGCTTTAAGGCACATTAAAGGCATGCGTCTACACATGTGCACCCTTAATGCTTCTTAAAAATGTCAATTTTAGGCTATTCACACCTAAATTTGCAAAAGCAGGTACCAACTTTAGGCCCAAATAGCAAAAGTGCATCAATGCACATGTAGCCATGTTGAAATGCATTAACACTATATATAGAGTGACTTGGGACTAACTTTAGTCCCATGTCAGTCTGCACACATGGCATTAATGCACTTTAATGCATGCATATGTAGACACAAGCCTAAATTGCCTTAATGAGCATTAAGGTAATGCACATTAAATTTAGGCGTGCCTAAATGCAGATGTAGACACAACCTCTGTGTATTATTTTCTATTTCATAACAAAGAATAATTGCCTCTATCACCTGAGAGTCTTCAAATGTGAAAATACATTGATTTTAGAACAATCTATTTAACAAGGATAAAGCAATACAAATATGTGTTTGCTGAAAACAGGCATTGTACAATTGTACTTTACAAGAAATCAGTAAACACGAGAGAGATGACATAGTATTTCTGTGTTTTATGTTGTATTCAAGACTATATAAACTGAACACAGTTAGCTCTATTCCCAATTTCCAATATCATGCAGTTTCCTCTGCAGGATGCTGTTTAGTGGTGGACCTATTTAATCCATATATAACCCAAATGCATAGTCATGGGACTGTACTGTGTTTAAAGCATAATACATTGTTTTATTAGTGCACCAGATTATTGATGAAAGGTATTTCACATAATATATGTAAACTACTGCTTCAACCTATAACAGCTCAATTTGAGCTGATCTATGTCAGTGTGACCACTATCATGAAGTAAAACAATTTAATTTTGGAAAACTTTAAAAAGTGTTCTTGGAAGTGTAATATATACAATTTTAGTCCTCCAACTGATATATTTCTGGCATTCTTCTATGTATGTTTGCTAAACTTGGAGTACCTGTGAGCTCAGTTGTTACTTTGTTGATTTCACTGTTGATTTCCGGAAAAGGGCACAAGTGCTCATGAAAACCAGAAAGTGTAAAAAAATTAAGGAAAAATGAGTAGATCTCAGTGATGGGCATGTTTTAAATTGGACAGATGCACCTTAAAATCAAATGTTGATCTTTCAGAAAATCTGAAATCCAAACTGGTTTCCAAAATTTAAGGTTTTTAATGTAGTTGTGTTGGCAACATAGTAGCAGAATGTTCTTATTAGGTTTGAAATACTATATTGTAATGATAAAACCTCAATTTTTAGCACATTATACTTATAAATAACTATTTAAGAAGCATAAGCTCAGTTATTTTACAAAGGTTATTTGGTTTTTAGTGCAGTTCCAAAGCCTGAATTGCATCCATACAAGTCATATGGGAGCCAATTATGGTTCCACATGATGGAATTTCTGTGTTTTCAGTTTGCATTTTTAAAAACCTAGGAGACCACAGGCAAAAATCTACACTGAAAGAAAACATTAAGGGTGCAAAAGCAAGCACTCAGAAGTTGTGAAAAGTCAGAATTAAGGTTTACTGTACAACATTATTTTTGCCTCCTTACAAGTATGCATCCTTATGCAATTTTCACTTAGGGGATTCCTTACTATTTCCTAACCTTTGGGTGCTTGACAGAGTGGCACCTTACAGACTAAATCAGAAAAGCCTAAGCTAACTGCCCTGCCTTTTGCCTGACTTCAAAGTAATACAGCTGAGTGCTTGCTTTTGCAATCTTAGGCCACATCCATGCATGCAGGCATGTGCAGTTTGTGGTGCCACAAACCTCCTTATGGCACAACAGACCTATTTGTGGCACCACAAACTGCACATGTTGCACATGAAGTCATGTGCAGCACTGCTAATTTGCAGTGCAGTGGCAAAATCTGCTACCTGGATTTCCTGGTAGCGAAAAAAAGACCCCAGAACAAAAAGCAGTGCAAAGCACTCAAAAATAGTGTGCACTGGGACACACACAGATACTGTTTTGAGTGCTTTGCACAGCTTTTTGTGCACGGAGTGGCTAGCTGGTATACAGTGTGCTTCAGTGCAAGGATTCCACACCCCCCATTTCCACATGCTATTCCCCAGATGACTGGAGTGCAGGGTGCCTCAGAGCCTGCCAGTTACACATGCTCCATGGTTGGAGGGGGGCGATACTTTAACTAAAGCAGCTCTGAGAGCTGTTTTAATTAAAGTGCCACTGCATCTCATGTATCAGCGTCCCCGTGGTTAAAAATTGTGGCGGAAGTGCTTGAACTTAAGCTCATTTGACTATTTTTAAGCACAGGGACGCTGATATGTGAGATGCAGGAGGCTGCTGGAGCCCAGTAATTGCCATGCTCCAACAGATTTGGTTAATCAAGCTTTCTCCAACGTGCTGGAATTCCTAATCAGAGCCATTCCTAGGGGTGTGCGGGGCCCCGGGCAGGATCCCGGGGGGTGGGGTCTATACTGCACTGACTGCAGGGACCCCCAGGGAAAAAGCCTGGCAAGGGCTGCTTCCCTCCTCCCTCCCCAGGCACATCCTGGCTAGGGTCCATACAAACCAGGGTGGGGGGTTAAACCCCTCAATCATACTAAGGGCCTGCCAGGGCCTAGCTACACCCATCCCCACCTCGGCTGGAGCAGGGAGGAGAGAAAAGCACGGAGGGCTTCTCTCCCAGCTTCCCTCCAGCCTTTTGGTCACTGCCAAAGGGAAGGGAGGGCTTGCTCTAGTGCCTCTGGCTTCTAGCCTGAGCCACTGCAGACATGTGGCTGTATTTCTGAAATCCAAAAGTGAATGTCTGTTTACTTGCTTCTCAGTTCAGTCTACACAGTTTAGACTAACCTGCAAAGACTGAATCAATTCATCCTCAGGCTTTTTGAGTCTCTGTACTTAAACTGTGGTTGCATCTACTTGTGGTGGATGCATCTAACATACAGCAATAAATTTCAGCTGCTTTTGGGTGCAATGTCTACATGTGCATCCAGGAACCCAGCACTTTGAACTGTTGCAGAGTAGCCCTACTCTGGCAGAGGGTCTGGGGGTTCAGCCCCAGGCTCCAGGTGGCAAGCATTAGGCAGTGGAGGAACTGGCTGGGGCATGAGGGTGCTAAAGTGTGGGGCTAGGCAGCAGGCAGCCCGTGCACTGTAGCACTCTTGTGCCCCAGCCAGCTCCTGCCACCATCTACATGTACATTTTAGCACACATAATTACTCCACCATCCACCATAGGATAGTACTGTCGGAGACTATGGCAAAGTTAATTAATTTACTGCTTTCTAATAACAGTGCATGTGTAGATAATGATGCTTTACTGTGGAGCTAATTAACCAACTCCACAGTAAAGTGCATGTGTAGATGCTCCCAGCAATAGTAGCTTGGTGACCAAGGTAGTAGTAAGCTAAAGCTCACAATAATTGTGCTTATCATAACTCTTACTTATGACTGCCACTCAAATTATTTTGTTCACAGAAGATACAACAACTCTTTGTACACTGTTTACAGATAGCTGTCCTTAAAAACAATGCCAGAACAATTCAGATTTTGGCCAAGGAATACTTTGAATTCTCATCTATGTGATTTATTTCTGCAGATTGCAATCAATAATTGTCCTGAGAAGTGTTATGCATATTATTGCAGTTTCTGAAAATTGGCTGTCCACCAGAAAGAGGCTAACTATAATATTATATTTGATAGTTAGTCATAACAAATCATTGTATGAATAGTGGATATGCACATGCATGTATGTTCCTTTCACAATTCAGGAAAACAGAGAAGGTGCTTTGTTTTAGATGCTTAAGAATCTAACCGCTGCAACTTAGAAATAGAATCAATAGTGGCTGACAGTATTTTAAATTTCTTTCGAATCACAGATACAGTTAATTTTAAAAACTGAGAAGAAATTTTCTCAGACCACCAGAAGCAGTATTTTTTCCCTCTGGAAATGTCATTTTAAAATGGAGAAGCATAGATCAAAGTAAAATTATTAGTAGGCTGAATTGCACTAAGAACGAACATCAACATTGAATTCAACTCAAAAAGTAGTGATTTATGTTATGACACACCCAGTATTGAGATGGGCTGACAACAACAAATTTCTATTTTAACAGCTAATATCCTCTCAACAGAAATGTGCTTTTTTTTAGTATTTTTGCAGTATAATACATAGATATAAATTTCACCCATAATTATGCCAAGATTTAAAAATGATTTTTTTTATTACCTGTAATCTTTTTTTCTTTTCTGTGGCGATTATTGCACCTGTCCAGGGGATAAACCACTGTCCTTGCTGCCAGCTGTGCTTGTTATCTGATAGATGGCTTTTATTTGAAAATTTAAATCCCCCCTCAGTCTCCTTTTCTCCAGACAAAATAACCCTAGCTCTTTCAGCCTTTCTTTATAAGTCATGTTTCCCAGACTCTTTTGCAAGTAGTCCAGTAGACAGTGGCAATCTGTTGACATCTTTCTTGAAGTATGCAGCCCAAAGCTGGACACAATACTCCAGGAGCGGCCTCACCGATGCCAAATAGAATGGAAGGCTCAATTCCCTTGATTTACAAGTGACACTCCTATTAATATAGCCCAATATGCTGGTGGCTTTTTTTGTAACAAGAGCATACTTTGGGCTCATTTTCAGCTTATAGTCTACTGTAACCCCTATGTCCTACAACCTAAACAATCATTGCCCAAATATGCATTTGTATGTGCAATTATTTTGTCACAAATTCAGGACTTTGAAAAGTACATACACAAAAGAATCTCCTAAAGCAGCAGTTCCCAAACTCTGACACATTGCGCACCATCAATTGAAAATGATACAACCTTAAGTATCACCAGCAAATTTTTCATACCACTGCGTACCACTGATAGGTTGTCTGTGTACCACTGGTAGTACGTGTACCTCAGATTGGGAACCACGGTCCTAAGGTGTTTTGGGAGAGAATGAGCTGTGCTACTCCTGCTCCTGTCCTTTCCCCCATTCTTTGCTCAGGTCTCTCCTGCTCTGTGCAAAGGTCTGGGGAGCAGCTCCTCCATCCGCTCAGATGATGACTTCAGACCTCACTTCTTATTAGTAACACAGCTGAAGACAGGCAGGAGGAGGAGGGATAAGGAAGAGATGGGAAATGACAGACCCTGCCAACTACTCTCTAGCTGGCAAGTGCTGGGAGAGCAAGTTCCCAGGGTGATTTTTCCTCTCTGGATAGCTTGCCCTGTGAATGTGAAGTAGGCCATATAGCATAACAATCTCCATAAAGCTACATTGCTTGATGGACATGACATCTTCTAGAGGCCTCAGTGCAGCAATATTAAAAATAGACAGCATTTGCTTGTGTTCATCTTAACAAGTGATCCAGATTGCTTTGTTGCAATGATCAGTCCTTATAATTATTTACCACTTTCCCAATCATTGTCAGTCATGATTTTATGGTTGTCTTTCAGGTCATTGAAAGAAAACAGAGTTGGGTCAAGAACAAGGACCTAGAAACAGACATACTCTATGATTTCCCAATGAAAATTATGTTATAAAACCTATCAGTTAGCTAGTGTTTACCTCATTTAATGTGACTTGTTAATTTTATATTGTTCTTGTTTCTAGATCCAAATGTTGTACAATGTCAATATCAAATGCTTTTAGAAGCCTTTTGCATCAACGCTAATATTTTTTTTTAATCAACAAAGCTTAAAAACCCATTTAGACTTAATTCTCATACTCCCATTCTTTATTAATTAGGTCCCATATTATGCATTTCATTACTTCTGTAGGCAGAAGGCATGGTAGGGTGAATCCTCAGAGATTAACTGGTTCAGAAAGATGGAAGCTTTCATAAACTACAGCCTACTTCATCAGATAAGCTAACTGCAGCATCTCAGGAATAAAATAAATAGTGGCCATTAGTAATTGAAATTCCTTTCATTTATTAAAAAAGTTAACCTGAGAAAGGAAAGGCTTAGATAACTGTTAGCGTGTCTGTGTAGGGTACCGTGGGCTCCCCTGGTTCTTCCCTGCCACGACTTTGATCTTGTTAAGAAAATGGGAAGAAAAGTGATGATATAAGGATTAGTACCTTCAGAAGGACCACGCTCGGTCTATTTTAATAATCTTAGTGCAGGGTTCATCGTCAGGTCAGTCCAGTCCGATCTTGCCTAAGTAACAGGGCTCCTTCCAGTGTTCCTGTTACAATAACCCACAGTGCTTAAATAAGCAACAGTGTTTTTTGCATCTGGAAATGGGAAAAAAACCCTCTCTGCTCTATTTTTCCCCATGTTACTAGGTCTCCTAGATGTCACCTGTACAGTACAAGAATTGTATATGTGATCATTTTAATCTCACTATTTATTGTTACATTTTTCTGCAAACACACATAGTTTAGCATTATTAAAATTAAAGGCTTCAAGTTTCAAATGCTATTTGATTAAAAAGAATTGATTTATTAAATGAAAAATATATGCAAAACTAAGTCTTTGAAGCACTCTGAAGTATATACACTTACAGAATTATGTATAACAAATTATTATATAACCCACAAAACAACAATTTCTTAACCAGCAAAATCATGACACTTATACAGCTAAGACATTTGCATTCAATAAAAAAATACTACATTATGATTCATAGCTATCTATATTAGTAGAAATACTCAGTTTTAAACTATTTAGCTACTGTCTTTTCAGTCAAACTTTGGTTTATTTCTTTTTTCTTTTGAAGACCTGTAAATTCATTGCCATGTCATTCTTGATAATCCTGTTTACCACAAATATTTCCAGTCAAGTGTAGAATGAGATCTACTTGTTGGAAATTATTTAAATTGAAAAACCAGAGAAGAAATAAATGTCTGAACAGCAGGAAGAAAACAATATCACCCTTCAACCACATAGCCACATGTATGCCTATATTTCAAAGAAATAAAGAACTGAATTAGTCATTTGGTCGAATAGATCACATTCACTTTTTAAATGCACTTTTCTGTTTTATTACAAGATCAAATCTTTTTGTCAAATGAACCACAATGAAACATAAAGCAGCTACTAAGCACATCTACATGTGTATATCAATGTGCTACAATAAACTCCAATGTTTGTCGCACTAGAGTTTATTTACACATGCACCCACAACTGCAGCATATTGAGCTTGGTCATAGTAGTCCTGGCTGGCAAGAGGTCCAGGGGAGTAGCCTACCGGTCTGGGGCTGCTGCCCCTGTTTGAACATGCTGCAGAGTGGCTGGCTGGGGCATGAGGGTGCTTCAGTAGGGCTAGCCTGCAGGCAGTCCCCATACTGAAGCACCCCCAGGCTCAAGTCAGCCGCGGCAACATCTACACATAAACTGCTTTAGAGTTTTTACTCAGCTGCAGGTTAGTACTTGTATTTTAAAGAGCATTTACAAGTACTATCCTGCACCAGAGTAAATTAGTTTACTCCAGTTTAGTAGGGGCACATGTGTAGATGTGCAATGTTTACTGCACAAGTAATTGTTCAAGTGCACAGTAAACATCTCGTGTAGATGCACCCATTGAGTAACACTCTGATCCTGCAAACACACATGCACAGTGTATTTTGACTACCAAGAATAGTCCCCTTGATTTCACTATTACTCCCAGCTGTAAAATTAAGCTAAAGTTTGTTTGCAGGCTAAAAGGGCCTAATCTGATGCCACTGATTTAAAAAGTTGCTAATGATTTGAAAAGTGACATAGCTTCTGATGAAAACTATTCAGTTCTTGCATTTTGTCTATACCTGTTGAAAGCAAATTTGGTAACAAACAAGAAATTCTATGAATATTTTTAGAAGGCTCTTATTTCAGTCTATGTTTTTGATGTTTGCTCCAGGTACCCTCCAAGCTAGTTCAAGCCTCTGGAGCTGGCCACCAATCAGCTGATCGGAGGCAGTAATAGTTGGGGATGTTTCTGGTATTTGCCAGTGATTCGAAAATTCAGATCTTCATAGCTGGAGACTAAATGATATCTTAGTAGTATAAGCAGGAACAGAATCTATGAAAAGAGAAAAAGTATATTCATTCAAATTTCAGAACTATGATCATTCTTATGTTTCCATTTAATTTCAGTACTGAACTATAGAAATGAATGTTTTTTGTGCCAATTTAATAGATTCTACTGGTCTGTGCTAGACAGGACATCAGACGAAATGATCAATGTCTTTTTGTTTTTAACATTAAATATACGGACCTACTGAGTAACTGGGGTTTTCTGGTGTTTTCTGGTTTGTGTCAGTTTTACTTCATGAGATTAGTAGAAATAGGTAGAAACAATTATTTAAATATATATTTTTTTTTGCAATTCACGTTTACAAAAAACAGTAGTGACTGTTTATTTATTTTTGCTTCTATTTATTCACTCACACTTGTGGCAAAAATCCAGTGCCCGGGGCCCCATAACAATTTTTGAAGAATGCACTAAGAAACAAACCTATCTGCCAGTTACCAGACGAAATCAATAGCCCAGGAAAAACAAAAAAAACTTAATAGACTTCCTCACTAAAATTAGCAAATCACAATCCTGTACTGTAATTCCCCAGCTTCATTCAAGACAAATAGCCTCAAATGAAAGGTGGTTTAGGTAGTAAGCAGAGCATACCAGATGCCATACTGAAACTACTGGGATGTGCTGAAATGTTCAGGAACAGACAGGGAATAAAACATGACTGCATACTGTTTCATACACATCTTCATGACCTATAAGGCCAGATTCTCAAATATCATCTCATATTTTCTCCCTTTTTTTCCCCTCTTTCTCCAGATTCACATTCTTGTTATTACTAAAGCCTGAACTGTATTCTTTTAGAATGATGATTACTCGTGAACATAAGGCTTATTCAATTATACTGTTCTTACTCTGTAGAAAAATAAAGCCCAGCATTAGAGCACAGGATGAAATTCAGTACATGGCCATTATGCTAGACCACTCTGGGCTAGAATCCAAACTATCCAGACTTGTGCAAGACATGGGCAACTGGTGCCTCTTGAGTCTGGGGGGGGGACCCGCAGAAGCCACTGGGGGTATCAGCGGCAGGGGTGAAGCTGGTAAGCACCTGCAGACACTAGTGGCAGTGGCGGGGGCAAAGCTGGCAAGCATCTGCAGACGCCAGCCCTGTCAGGGGGGGCACGTGCCCTCCTGTGCCCCACCCTGCCACCAGTTGCCTATGGTGCAAGGTATTAGGATCACTAAAGTTATGTGATGATCACAAAACCCAGTCATCTTTGGCACTTTGTTTCTTCTGTCTTTTGAAGGGCTGTTATCCAGCCACTATGATAAGCACCGTCCAACAAAATATGCATGGAATAAGGATATATCATAACAGTAACTCCACTGACCATTCATTGCTTCACATTTTCATTAAACTGAACAGAAACTTTTGGGTCCTCTGGTCCAGGGTGAATTTTACATTAGTTCCCTGAAATACCCAAATGCATGGAACACAAAAATAGATGTCTAACTTAGTAAACTGTGATATTTAAAAATAATGAATGACACTTCCTACAACATGTTCAGGTATTCTGTGTATACACTATGGCAGAAGCTATGTTTTGGAAACACAGTGATTTCAAAGCCTATTATTTTGGCATGTGGCATAAAAATGGCTATATCGAGGCAAAAGTAGTTAGATATATCTTTGTATTCCACCTCAGTGTTGGAGGTATAGGGAGAAGGTCCTGCAGAAACTAAAAATAATTGGAGAAGTAATTAATACAACTTCCTGAGCAGGTAAACAACTTGGGAAAAAGCCTTCCCCAACCTGGGGCAATTACATTTCTTGCTTTGAACTGATTGAAGAAAGCTTCCAACCAATGAACTCCAAAGGGTACAATATGAACAGGTGCTCCAGGGACAATGTCATTTTTATTGGATCATCAGGTACAAAACTGTGACCGACTGGAAGAGTCAACTGACAAATTTGGGTAACATACTTGCCAGAAGTTCATGCAGATTATGGGTTATAATCAATATGATACCTTTTTTCTGTGCTGCTTTTGTCCTAAAACAAACTGTACCATGTTTGTTGAAAGTTGGTTTCTCACTGCTTAACACCATTGTCATTCCAAAGAGAACAGAATTCAGCCTCTGGGCTACAGTCAGATAGGCTAATAGGAGCACAAGTGTTGCTAGGAAGCAACAGCCCTAAACCCAAATGTATGTAAGTCCTGAATTGAAAAAGATGAAAGCTGGAAGCCTGAGGCTAGACCATGGTGCCCTTGTAGAGATCACAGAGGGTCAGGTATACAATGACCTGCACCAGGTTCTATTCAAGGTAAACGACAGACGTTCTTCCCTAGCCAAGGTAATATACTGCATGATTAAGGTGCCAAAGGCGCACACCACATGGGAGTGATAGGGCTAGCATCACATCCAGCTACCTTTGACTCCCTGCATAAATGAGCAAGCACCTGCCTACAACTGGTTGTGTAGGATCTGATTTTCAGAGTAAGTGCAAGGCACTCAAACTCACATTTCTGGATCTGCATCAAGATGCTTTAAGCACTCTGCCACTGTGGCCTAAGAGCCAGTAAGTTAAACTAACAAAGGGCAGTATTCACAGAATGAAATGTTCCATATCTGTAATGTCTGCATGGCACAGAGACTGAGTATGGTAAACCAGAAGAAATCTAGTGTACAGATTATTACAGTATTAGCACTCTAAAAAAATATAAAGCAAGTACAGTGATTATTTACTCTATTCATATTCACATGTGGATGCTGAAAGTGCCATTCTAATTTTATTCATATTCTAAGAATTGAACTTCTGTTCTATTCATTAAAAGCATAACATGTTTTCTGATAGTGATCCAGAACAGTCAGGAACAGTGTTTTGGCAGGAATTACTTTGTATAAAATCATATAGTAAATGATATATTTGCTATCATGATGGCAAAACCAGTGAACTGAGCCTGAAAACTTCTACCATGATATAACAAAGCAAAATTAGCATCATAGTTTTTGTTTGTCAAAACTAAGATTGGAATCTGGAGTGTTTTACTCTTTAGCATATATTTTCCTATTTATTTGTATTATCCATCTATATTTGTAATGCATCACAAATATACATACATTAAACTCTTTGAAGCATGGGCAGTCCCTTTAACGTGTATGCAGCATATAGTGTAATGCAGACCTACTCTCTAATAAGGATTTATTGGCACACCATAATAGGAATGACCAATATTGAATTTTGATCCCACAGTTGAGTTTGTATATGTTTTTCAGATCCAGAACTCTGGTTCTGGCTTACAGTTTATCTGAACATACCTAAAAATGCAGCTTATTGTTTTGAAAAAAAGACACAAAAGTCTCATCTAATATAACATAGCACTTTAATCATTCTAAAAAACATTGTACGTCTTGTACTCTTAGTCTTGTTGCCACTTTTCATAAAAAATCATGGTATTACTTGTTTCTGTATATAAACAATGCACATTATCTTGATGCAGCCTGAAAAGCTTGTTGAAATCTATGTTTATACCAGAAATAATAAGAAATTTATTGGAAGTTTAGCACATACCTCTTTCCTTCAGATCTTCAATGTAGGTTTTCATAAATTCTTTCTCAAATTTTTCCCGATCACGTTCACTTTCTATTTCTTCAGTTTCTTGACATGGGATTGTCTCATAACGGTTATCCTTGAGGCTTATAAGTCTGCAGAGAAAGAAATATTAACATGAAGGGGTTATAACTTCTTAACATGAACTGATTGTAATTCATTTTCAAATGATTTATTGTAGTTTTTCTCCCTTTCCAAGTAATAATTTGAACTGATCTATGGAGAGGCATGGTATTTATTAACTTTTCTTGTTTCAAGTGGACTACCCAGCACCATCTACGAATGAATCAAAAGTTCTTTCAGTTTCATTGGCCAACAACAATGGTAATTTAGAAGCACCCAATTGGAGATGGAAGTGAAAGCATTAAAAATATAGGGTACCAGTACACGAGCCTGGGCTGCTCCAAAATGCTATAATTACAGCATATCAGAGCAGACTTGCTTAACTGAGTCTGCTGAAGTGTGGCAATTACCATGCTCCAGCCAGCCTCCGTATCTTGTGTGTCAGTGTCCCCACTCTTTAAAATGCTGGCAGGGGCGCTTTAACTAAAGCTCATTCAACAAGCTTTAAAGCATCCCTGCTGCCATTTTGAAGCACAGGGATACTGATACATGAGCCACTCTAGGCATTTTAATTTAATTAGAGTCGCTCTAATTAAAGCATACTCCTCCCACATCTGTGGAGCATGTATAAAAAATTTTGCCCATATTGGCAATGAAATGTGTTTCAGGATCCATCAATTAAGGATCACATAAATATTCTAGCTAATACTATTTTTACACACAATTTTTCATAATAAAATTTAGTATATTCATACAATGGTATTGCATGCAGAAGCAGTATTTTAGCTATTAGATGCGTCTGGACACACCTCAATATCTGTACCTCTCTAATATAAGTCCCCACAACCATACATTTGCTACCAGAAATTGAACCCATCCTTCCTACGTTGCACAGAATTCTGGAATTGTACCAGAAGTCCTTTAATATGTAAACTTCCAAGCATCCATTGAAAGATATACAGCAATCACTGTATATCAAATTTTTGTAACCAATGCTTTGAAAGTGAAAACAATATGGTTGCACACAGCGTTCTTACTAAAGCAATGCTATGTATGAATTATGTCTACAAAATTTTGAAATTCTTGACATAGGTTATCACTCCAAGACTGCTGACAGATGTTCAGTTAAAGGCGTGATGGGATCTAATCCACAATCCCAACAACTGCGCCTCCTGCCATGCTACACATGCATAGCAGGATATAGAATTTGGGGACTGGGGAATGAGACCCCAATCGTGCCCTACCTGCCAGTACAGGAGGAACCTAGGATAATGATCCTGGGGTTTCTCTGCACTGGCAAAGATGGCCAATAATCAGCTGATCATCAGCTGGCTCCAGGGACCCTCCAGGTTAGTCCGAACCTCTGGAGCTGGCCACCAATCAGCTGATCAGCGGGCAGTATGGACACTACACCAGGGCTCATATGGTCCCCAGTCAGTCCCTGCCCAATATCAACCATCCAGGGCACTCGTGCTGTTCCTAGGAGTAGGCAGGTACTGCACCAGGGAACATTTGATCCCCAGTGCAGTCCCCATGCCACATGTTCATTTTAAGGTGCAATGAAAACCAGCCACAAAATTATTACATATTTTTTGTGTAATAATTTTGTGACTGATTTTATTTTTTATTGGACCTTTAATTCCCTGAATGTGTGGCTGCATCACTCTTTAAGACATGATTAATCACTTCAACACATCTTAAGTGCAATGTCTGCCAGGGGCCAAAAACAGCAAGAAGAAAATCAATCACTAAATTTACCACAACCTTGAAAAGAAAGTGTTGGTGAGACAATAAAATCTCCAGGGCAGAGCATACAAGGTAATTAGGAGTATGTCAAGCTGCTAGGTCTGCAGCTCATGTACACCTCTACAAGATAACTTTAAAACTAACTAATTCAGGTTCTGCTAAAGGCATAGCTGTTTAGCACAGAACCCAGTGAGGGCAGATTGTGCGAGTATTTACTTTGCTTCGTATGTGAGTTTGGCAACCCGTAAGTCTAATATCACTACCCAACCTGCTGTCAGTGCAATGTAGATATACCATCACACAGTAGCATGCCTCAGTGGTAGGTAAAAATCAAGAACCCCGTGGACGCATCTACACAAGACAGGGCCAGTACTATCTTATGGTGTTGAAAATAATTGTGCCTAAATGCACATTTAAACACTAAACCAGGAGTAAATTCTGTCTGGCAGCAGAGGGCCAGACTCTTGCCTGCCACCTAGCTCCACTCTTTGGGCACTCTCGTGCCCTGGCCAGCCCCTCTGCCACCCGATGCCATGACCCAGAGCCTGGGGCTGACTCCCCTGTACCTGCCACCAGCCTGGGGCTGCTCCACCCCAGCTCAAACTACTTCGGGTCCTGGGTGCACGTGAAGATGCTGCACCCAGAAGCAGCTGACTCTGGTGGAAACTATGCCAGAGTTTATTGAGGCTCACTAATTGCACGTGTAAATATGCCCACTTTTACTTACTTTAAACCTGTGGTTGATTCATAAATAGCTGTGGGCATCTCAACCAACTCTTCACCGCTGACTACCAGCATACTGAGTTTTTTCATATTGATCAAAGCCTGTGGAAGATAAGTCAGCCTGTTCCTGTGCAGGAGAAGTGTTTGAAGTTGATCTAGCCTAAAGAAGCATAACAGAGGAAAAAGGTTCAAAAACAATATATTTTTTTATAAACTTATTTTATTAGCCACATGTATCTTATTTAAACACCACCTGTTAATATCTTCTCCTACCATCATCTACTAGAAATAATAGGAAAATATTCGCATAACCCATTTTCCTTTAGCTGTCATATATTTCAACAGTACTCTTCATTAACTTCAGTGGGAAGCTTCATGCATAGCCTGACAACAGAGATGAAATGTTAATAATATACCTGTGAAGAGAATTGAGACAAGTGCCCAAGACAGATGGTCAATCAGCACTTTTTTAGTGAGGGTATGGGCACACGATGCCATGTAAGGTAACATCATGTAAAACTTCCTTCTAACCATCTCACTCTCAGGAACTAATACCCACTAGTTCATGATTTTTGCCCCACTCAGTTTTATGCATGTGAAATATATATGAGCCATGCAGTTGCTTTCACTAATAATTAATACTATGGGGAATAAAAGAAAAAAGAAAACCTCATTGGCAATGTGTAGGGGGTGCACATGTGGTGCATGTGCACCCCCCGAGGTCAGTGGTGCACCCCCTGGAAGCGCCAGCTGCAAAACCAGAGGTGCCACTGGAAGTGCACTTCTGGTTTCACCGCTGGCTCGGCAGTTGGCCGCTGGGAACCACGGCCCCCCTCCTATTGGTAGTCTGGTACCCCCCCCCAGACTCAGGAGGCATCAGTCACCCATGCAAAACCTGTTCATGTGTTTCTCTTAAATTATCCCATTGAAGTTATTGTAAATGCCAATATCTTATAGATGAGAGAAGGTTCCTTCCTTTATTTTGTTTCCTTTGCCCTGACCTTTCCTTGATACAACAAGCATTTGGGGTAAATATTTGGAAATGAATGTATAGGGCAAAAAGTGTCAAAACCAAGGGTTTTTTCCTCTTAGAAGGTGTGCTGGTTCCACTGCTAAAACAGTGATATGATGCTATTGCATAGCAGGCTCATGTTCCTTTGAGTTCTAAAACAGCTGATAAGTGATGCTGCAGCACATTTACAGTTTTTGTGATTTTTATTATGGATCTTATTTTTGGTATTTTTTTTCTTAAAGCCTCAGAGGCTAGAATCAAAAGATTGCATCAAAATATCTGTTTTCATTACTACAAGCAGGGAGTTTCCATTTCTGTTGTTATTAAGCAAGCTTGAAGCAAGTGCATTCTAAAAGTTCAGAAGCCAGAAAGCAAAGAAAAAGAAAGGAACATTTATTTTTAAAGAGCAGCCTCCATGACTTTAACCCAATTGCCTGTTGTTGTTTTCTGAGGCTGTATTCATCATTTTAAAAGCTGGGGTGGCAATGCTACATTCAAAACAAAAAAAAGTTTGAGGAGCAGATAGAACAAAAGCATAAATTTGCCCAAACTGACAGAACACCAGGGATAAGTCTTAAAAAGGGGACTGCCCAGGCAAAAATGGGATATATGGTCACTCTTCCTAATACTAATGCATTTTCTGGGTGTAGAGTTCTGTTTTTGGGGTGTCTTTGCTCAACTCAATGGATAATCACTGTTTTTTATAAACTGTAGCCAACATATATTTGTTTTAGTGAAGCCTAAATAAAGTTCATTAACGCTACAGGAATTCAAAGTGGGTACATTTTGTCCTGAGGATAACAGACAATAACAGATGAATTCTCTCTCCAGCTAGCTAACACCTTTCAATAGAAAATTGTCAACTTACAATTTTTTAAGTTAACCAATATTTTTAAAATATGATTTTTCAGAGGCACTCACCTTTACATTGCATTTATTATGTTTGTGGGGTGAGAGAAAAGGATTGCGATTTTGTTTTTTGATCTTGCAATCTTTTTTTCTGCTTCCCTACTGATGGATATTAGGATTTTCAGCCATTTAAAATTTGTTGCGACTTGTCCTTTATCCTCCTCTTTGGGGGGCTGCATACTTTCTTAGTTGCAATTTTGCTATACATGTAATAAGCTCCCTGTTATTGGTTCCAGGAAAAAAGTGAATGGAGCATCATGTAGGTGTGATGTCATACTGCTCATATATAAAACAGGAAGTACAACATGCTAACTGCACAGGTGCCAGAAAATTGAAAAAATGAAAGGTTTATTTCCTATAATATATTTCAGTAAAGGACATTTTCTGATGGGACATTTTTTCTATAATATCTTTCAGCAAGGGACATTTAAATATTGTGTTTCTTTCTTCGCATCATTTCTTGTTCCTGGTTTTATCTATGAATGACAATGGAAAAAAAGATTACCTGTCTATATCTTGTGGGAGATCTTTCAGGTTGTTACTGCTCATATCCAACCACAGCAAGCTTGACATGCGGAGCACACAAATGGGAATAGATGGGAACTTGTTTGCTGAAACATCCACAAATGTGACTTGCTTCAAGTTACTTAGCTAGAAGGGAACAATGCAACATTTTAGTTACAGTTCATGGACTACCTTATGATAAAATTACTCCTTGAATAAATATTATGCTTCCCAGGCCACCTGAAAAAAAGCGAGGATTGCATTATATTTCTACTTTGCACTCAGGAAAGGGGAGGGATTGTCTCCTAGATCAACCTATGGAAACTAGAAAATTTTATGAAATGCTATTTCCCTTTTAAGTAAGCATGAAGTCTGGGAAAGCAGATATTAGAACCGGATATTGGCTCTGATCTTCCCCTAGATAGTACAGAAAACTACCAACCAGGTAATAAAACATAGTTCTGATAACTAATATAAACTAAATTGCTATTTTTAAAAGCACCACTGAGACTTTGTTTCCATTGACTTTAAATAGAGTTCTTTGACTAAAAATGTGTGTAATGTATTGAAACTGTATTACTAAGAGACCACTTAAAAAATGGATCCATACCAGTTCAAAGCAGCTGAGAATTTGGGCCAATATTTTTTAAAGTAAAACTGTATTCCAAACCAAATATGTAATAAAATGCACTAGAGCCTTTTATTTGAATACCTCTCAGAGGAACTGTATTTTTGTTTACATACTAAACTTCTAGTGCAACCACAAATATAAGTATACCCATAAAAGAAATAAATGTGTTAAATAAAGCACTCTGTGTACTGAATGAATTATTCACATTACTAATATTCATAAAACTATGCAACTATCTTAAGTGATTGTTAAAGGATTAGAACTTAATACAAAAATAAATATTTTACTGTGAAAGCAATGTCTTTCAGTTTCTAAGCATGTATGTTTTAAAATTTAGAGAATTAAAACATCGAAATTCATTTCCAGATGGAATTGTGTGCCCATCAAAAGATAGGATCATGGCCTCTGGGGAGAGGTTGTCATCACGTACCATATACATGCATTCATTGAATGTGGAGAACACAGCACCTCTAATAAATGTAAGCAGCATGAGCAGATACAAATGGCCAGAGGCATGATCTTTGCATTCTGTATATTTAGCCTTATGGTGGTGGACATTTCAAAGAGTAAAACTGGAAGCAAACTTTTGAAGTTGTTCTCAAAGCAAGTAAATAGTCAATATCCTGTGCATACTTCTGTCAAAAAAAAGACAAATGGATCCCATGCAAGATCTGGTAGCAATGGAGTAAACACAATGCCCCAAACAACCAGATGTCCACACAAAGGTTGCCAAAACCTTCCCAAGTAACAAGATCCCTCATCTCCCACCTCCAAGAAGTCCAAACTGGTATCACCCCTCTACAAGCTTTGAAGCACTTCTACCTTCTCAAGTGACTGCAACGCTGCAATAGGTCTGTAATGTTAATGCACAATGCTGTGAGAAACTGAAATTTCAGCACCAGTAGCCTAAAGTAAACAAGGAAACCTACACAACCAAAATGCTTTATTGAATTAAATATTAAAAGGAATATTAGTATACTATGTCTGTGTTTTATAAGTATGGCAATGTTTCCATTTATTATATGGTGTTGCATAAAGACCTTTTAAATTTTATTAAATTAAATATTTAAAGTGCATTTATAATCCCATAAAAATTTGAATTTGCCTCAGAAATCTGATGGATCAGTGATCTTGATAAAAAAAACTTTGGTTCAGCACGCCACAAAATATATGAAATTCTGATTATACTGTGGAGACTACAAGCCCTCAGTGGACTTGCTTTTAGGGCAATATTTAATAAAATCTGTCTGGTTTCTACATTGTGCTCAACCCAAATAAAAAAAAATATTTAATCCGTCTCTGAAATGCCACCAGTAAACCCCTGGGGCATATGACACCTTGGAAATTATGGCATCTATGTATTATATTTACTGGAAGAAAGTCTGTCTATTTTATTTCCTTTTGATGGACTGATGGATTTTTGCACCTCCTGTAACATTTTGTTTTTAAACAAGTATAGTAACCTTATCATTTTACCTTAGCATTTATTTTTACCTAAGGCTTATTTTTGTTATTTTACTTTGTTATCTTACTTTGAATCAGTCAACATATAGGCTTTATGCAAGTTCCATTTTAAACACTACCTCTGTTTGACAGTCTAACTATCTGGAAACAGTTATTGTGGTCCTTAAGTTTAATCAACATTGTCATCTTTATTTGACAAACTACCCATATTGCTTCTTATCTTAATAATTTTACTTGTAAAAAAAATAATCTCTGTAGCATTCTGTAACTCCACGGCTTTTCTTTTCTCTCCGACAGTTAAAGTTTCAGTTGAGAGAGAAGGACGCCATGTCCCTGAATTGAATGAGTTCTTTGATTAATGGGTGTGTTTTGATTTCTTCTTTATTTTCATCATTGAATAGCGATTTGCTGATAAGGTCTGTTGCATGTGGTTTTAGCATGAGCAGCCCACTGCATAGCATCAGCAAATCTTAAGGTCTGAAATTATGTCAATATCTAGTCAAAGGCACAGTTATCTTCAAGTAAATACAACTATTCCATGGTAGAAATGGAGTCTGAGTGAACACAACTTATACCAGGAAATACCAAGAACTGAACCAGTCCTGTCCTTCTCTGTATCCAAAAAAAAAAAAAGGAAAGAGGGTGGAGGGGCAAGGTAATCTAACATAAGCAAAGCTCAGTTTTGCGAGAAAAACCTAGCTCCACTGAACTCAGTGGCCATTTTGCACTCTTGTCTTGAACAGAGCCAAAATGTCTCCTGTAGAGTGGAAGACTGGTACCTCAGTATCTTGCAGGAAGCCCTCAGCTACCTGCAGGAATGAGATATATCTGTATTATAGGGCTCTGCAAAGCTTTGGTTGCTAATTTGATTCAGAGGAGATTCAGCCCAATCTGGCAGCCAAATCTCTGAATCTGAATCAAGTCGGGAGACCAATTAAAAGGTCTGAATTGATTTAAAGCCTCCAAATCAATTTGGAAAAGATTCAGAGAAGATTTGGAGATTCGGGCAGTCCCTGCTTGCTGCAACAGGGAGCTGGACTGGGACTCCATGCCAGTAAGTAGGGAGTGAGGGGTGTGGAAAAGACTTACCAGAAGAAACAGGGAGGTGGCATGATGCTGCACTGGAAGCCAAACATGGAAGAAGTGAAACCATGGTGGACAGAACTGCCGTGGATGAAGATCAAAGGAAAAAAAACAGCTGAGCAGTAAGGAGCCGAGAACAGCTCCTGCGTCTACATGGGCATGCTTTATAAGCGTGCCAGGGCTGATTGGTCAGCCAGATGCCTGGCGCCAGGATAAAAGACCCAGAAGAAGTCAGGGCAGGGGGACTGGAAGTGGAGTCCCCAGTTGGCCTGGAGGGCCAGAACTTGTGAGCAGTCCTGGCAACGGGACCTGGTGGGTACCCCAGGAAGGGGTCACCACAAGAACGCAGGGCCAGAGGGGGCCCAAGGATCTAATTACAGGGTTGACATGGACCAAAGAAGGCAGCAGGACCCAGCAGCAGCGGGATCTGGACATGACTGTCAGCAGACAGGTGCCAAGCCCAGAGGAGAGGCGACATGCCAGGGAATGGAATGGTGTTGAAGCCAGACGCTGTACAGGCAGAGAGAAAGGTGAGGGCCGTAGGAGACGCTCGGCATATAAACGTCATCACCAGCCTGCGGCCATAAGATCCCTAGAGACGGAGTGCCATGAAGGTTCAAAACATCAACCTTGATGATACAGGTGACAACATCGCGGTTTATGTTAGGCGGGGTGTAGGGGAGGCATAGCCCCACAAAGAAGGAACAGAGGAAATGACCAAGGGAAGGCACCCGGGGAGGCAGAACCAAACATCTTCCTCCCAATTATAATCATCAAAGACATGGCAGATGAGGCCCCTGGGGAACCAACCTAAAGTCACCCCAATAATCAAGCTGTTCAGCCTGAACAGTCATGGCGAGAAAAACCCAGGCACGTGACGCCTGGGGAGAAAGACATGGGAGGTTTACAAGGTGGAAGGGGACCACTGGGGGAGCCCATCCCCTGCCTAGCATCCCAGGCCTAGCATCCCCGCACTTTAAAAAAAAAAAAAAAAAAAAAAAGCCCTGCACTCACTGGCTGCTGCAGCAGCCATCAGGGCCTCTGGGGGCTTGTGGCAGAGCCCCCAGTGCAGTAAAGGGTAGTAGCAGGCAGCAGGGATCACACCTGGCAGGAGATGGTGAGTTCAGGGCGGGGCAGCCATTGATGGAGCTGGGAGAGCAGACGGGATGGAGCCTGTTCAATTTGGAGATTTGGCCAATTTAGTGGCAGGTGAATCTCTGAATCTGATTTGGCCAAATCAATTCAGGAAAGTGATTCGAATAACAGAATAAAATCGCTGTCCCCTGAATCGTCCAAATCCAAAGCAAATACTAGTCATTTTGCACAGTCCTTATTGCAAAAAGGACAATTCTGGTCAGAGCTTTTGCTTTAACCATTAAATTGTTGACTCACTTTATTTTCCAATTTCTTTTGCATGCATTTTTTTAGCTTTAAATGTAATTTTTTTTATCAACACAACAATGCTTTTCAGAAGAGTATTATATGTAAAAGAGACATGGGAGGCATTCCCTCAGAGCTGTCATTGTCTTTCATGCAAATATAGAAGAAGCATGCAGTGTCTCTCCTCATCAAAGAAGGCAAAGGAACATTTTCTACAAACCACAAGATATGTGCAAGTTCTTACCTAGGCAGTACAGTTCTAGTCATCAAAGAAGAAATATTTCACTGACCCCAAGAAGAATCTTAGCATCACAGACTTAAAAGGGGCTGTGAGGGTCATCTAGTCTAATCCTGTACAAAGGAGGTAGAATTCACTGTTCCTATACCACCCTAGACACATACCTATTCAGAACCTATCCTGAGCCTCCACTGAATTCAACTGGAGCAGTGCCTTTGAAAATTAAGCAACATTTATTCCAATGCCTAAATATGGATTAAGCTTTTTGTCTTTAAAAAATCATACGTCACTTAAAGAAGAATGTGAAATAGAATGAGTAATGGCTGATTCAAGAAGGAAACAAAAAGGTCAAATACCAAAATGTTTTGAAAAATGAGAAAACTAGCTGAATATAAAATACTTATTATTGTCGTACTACTGGGAGTTGACCTAGAGAAGAAAGAAAAATGACAGCAGGCCTAGATGGTTGCTTCTAATTCTTGTTGTTTTCTATTTGCAAAAATCATAACAGCATCCAGTAATTCCAGTCCCATTATGCTAGATTCTGTACATGATGCATAACATGGTGGTTTCCTTAATATGTATCAATTCTGATCTGTAGCTTTAGCAGGCCTTTCTCTTCCACTGAAGTCAATAGCAGAAATGCAACTGATACTATGAAATGTGCAAGCAAATAGTCTAAAAAAAACAAAATGGTAGATGCATTTTGATCGGCTTTACATGTTTTATTAATTCCTTGAACCCTGTCCGACTGCAGACCTTTAGGCTAGGGACAGACATTACACATAAACCAGTTTAAGTGATCAGAAACTAGTTTAAACCTATAACATAACATAAGTTCAGTGTACATAAACCAGTTTCAAAATGACTGAACCTGGTTTAAGATAAACCCGGTTGAATGTAGTTTATTCATTTCTTCCCTGGAAAAAGCAGACTTAGCTGATCTGGGTCAACTGGTTTATGCAATGTCTGCCCCAGACCCCTTCCTGGCCCCCAGCATCCCAGATGCTTTGTAGCCCTGGGCTGGGCTGGGCTCTCTGCTCCAGAAAGCAGGGTGGGCCCCACCCACTCCTTAGCTACAGCTCCAGCAGAGGCTGTAGGCAAAGCAGGGTGTACCTGGCTTCCCACTTCCCCTCCCTGCTCAAGCAGATATTTCCCCCTGCCTCCCTCCCATCTCCCACAGCACGGACGCCACCCTAGGCATGTGGTATGTTAGCTAATGCTGAGAGGTGCCTGTGTATGTGTGTCTCCAATTTCACTGGGACAGCCAGACAAAACAGTGTCTGCTTATGGGTTTTTGGAACTAATCAACAGGTCAGCTGGTAATGTCCATTTACCACTGATAATACCACTTCCATTTCTTCCCTGGAAAAAGCTATTTAAAAAGAGCTTGAATTAATGCGAGTGGCTTTTCTTTTGTTAATGGGCTGATAAATGCTGTTATCAGCCCCGTGCTGGCTCCCTCATCTGTCAGTTTTGCGGACCTGAAGAAGCAGGGAGAAGGAGATTGCAAAGCCCAGCATCATCAACAGATGCATGCACTGCATCTCCTCCCCTCCCCGCCCCAACCTTTGCTTCAAAGTGCTAGCAGGGGCCTGAGGTCTGACAACATTCCCACCCCTTGAGCAGCGAGCAGGTGAAAGCCTGGGATGGTACAGGCAAGATGGAGGTTTACACCCCTCCCTAATCAGAGCATCTTGTTGGGGCCTGGGCGTGTCCCACCCCTCCCCCCTCAGCTCAATACTGTAAAAAGGAAGGGAGGTCTACTCTAATGCCCCCTCCTCTCCTTCCACCCCCACCCCCGGCTTCTAACCTGAGCCACTCCAACCTGAGCCTGAATTTCCTCAGTCCAGAGAGAATGTCTGTGCAGTTCAACCTAGGCAGGCAGACTAACGTGCAAAGATTGAATCAATTCAGGCTCAGAATTTCTGAATGTCTGTCCCTTTTCTTACTGTTCACATACAATTGAAGTGCTGGATGATAACAGCAGCAGCATTACTCTGCCTGTAAGTTGACTCCAACAAGGAACTGAAGCCAAATCAGTGAATCTTTCCACTGAAGTCACTGGTTTACTCATACCCTTAAAATTAAGCATGTGATTATGTTCTTTGCTGGACGGAGACTTCAAGTACCAGCATCCCAAATATCAATTCCTACTGATGAGATTTATATTAATTTTTTGTGGTGCTAGAAATCCAGCTATATGCAACCTTAACACACATCAGTGCAGATGGTAGGGCAGCATGGCACCTGGAATTAGACTATATGTCTTTGTGTATGCCTCTCTGAATGAGTTAGTCTACCAGATGCCACACTGTCCTGACTTCTACCTATCTTCAAACCAATATGGCTAACTACCTCTCTCTACATATGAATGTTGTTTCGTTGTTTTTCTTTCTCCAAATCTTGTAGCACAGGAACTCACATTAGGAGTAAAGGTTCAGCTATGCTGAAGTCAATGGAAAAGTTCTCATTGTATTAAATGGGCCCAGACATTCACTCCAGGTACCTAATCTTTATCAATTTTAATTAAAAACGATACTTAGAAGAGCCTTGTCAAAAGTGTAAGTACATTATTTAACCTCTCCTAGCAATATACTGGCAGGAAATGTTCTCTTTTTCAAAGATTTATTTTAAAATATATTCTCTTTCATTACCCAGAAAATGAATAATATGTTTACTTTTAAATGAAGCAGTACAAAGACAATATTTTGTTATGCTCTCTCTTCTGACTGCAGCAGTTATTGAAGAAACACTTTTCTAGTGGTGAAAACTTAATAGTGATATAAACACACAAACAAAAATATTTTGACATGAACAAGCACTAGAACCATTGAAGTTGTCATTCTGTTTGTTAAAAACGGTCATGTTAATTTTAGTTCCTCCTGAAACACAGAGAAAATAAATCAATGTTTGCCAAAGGGAGAGCAAAAACAATCAGAAGAGGGGGAAATTTTATTTTCAAGTTCCTATAAAAGAGTAGTATTAACAAAGAAGATGACAATGGGATAAAGAACAATAAAACACTGGATGACAGCTTTCTTTTATACTGGTAAGATAGTAACTATTCACTTGAGAATGAAAGATATCAAAGGCATTTTAAAGAGATAATATTGGCAGCACAAAATAATAGGAGCATAGTGTTGGAAGTCAAATAAAAATCAAGAAAAAATATGAGAAATAAATGTTAAGATAAAGCAGAAAGACAATAATCCTGTGGCTGTATATTGTTAAATAGCAATATTCAGTGACTGATATGATATAGACATAATCATTTTGTCTGATGGATACTGATGCAGTATAATGGCAATTGTTTACTGTACCACTATTGAATAATTGTATTCTCATTAACTAAGAAATCAGGCTTTTTGGATGCTTCAGCTAATCATATATCACCTTTTCTGTGTCTTTATATGTTACAGAATAACTCAGTAGTGTAACTGGAGGCCAAAGGGGTGGTAAAAGAGGTGCCAACCTAGATGGGGTACTAGAAGGGCAGCCCTACAGTGCCTGGCCATAGAAGCCAGTGCATGGACACAGCAAGAGCAGAGCGGGTCTTTTAATCTATTGATCAGGCAAAACTGATCACCCCTTTCCCTTTTTCTTCACTTTCCTCTTCCCCTTCTCCATCCTGCTTACTCGTGGGATATAGGGAGGTGAAAAGGAAAAAAGTGTGCATCTCAATGAAAACCTTTATTTTAGATACAGCAGTTATCAAAAAGGCAAACAAAACAATGCATAAATTAGGGATACATAACTAATGTGTTACAAAATAACACTAGAAATATAATTTCATAAAATAAATCAGTAGGCTAACTTGACTTGCAATACCATATCTTCTTCTGGACACATTGTCACAAAGGTTCAACAAAAATAGAGCAAGTCAAGAGTTGACCACAGATATGAGGAAAGAGGAATGGAAGACTTCCAATAGTTTTCTTGATTTTTTTGCATTGTAGTAGCATACAGAAGTTGATGATGAAAAAAGTCATGATGAAAAAAGTTGAAATGATTAAAAACATGCAGATGAGCAAGAGAAAAATAGCCAAAACAATGAACAATAAAAAGATGGTAAATTCTTCCTCATAATGCAAAAACAAGGCAACACCAAATAAAACCAAAACGCAATAAATTTAAATTCATAAAAGGATAAGGTTCACTTTTCTTTTCATACTTAGCCTGTAGAACTTGCTGCTGCAAGGCATGACTGAACCTAAGAACTAAGCAAGATTCAGAAAAAGACTTCACATTTATGTAGATACTGAACACATCCATAGGTACATTACATGGAATAAAACAAGCAAACATCCAACATTTATAAACCAACTGTTGCCTTTCTGGCATTAATGAGAAAAAACTTATTTTATGGGCTATTAATTTTATAATGGTGCACAACAGGGCAACATTCCCATGAAATATCTGGTAGTGTCCACAATGGACACTTCTACACATGAATTAAGGCAATTTTCCTAATACACATTAAATTTAGTATCTCCAATGTGAGATACTAAACAAATGCCTTAATGCACAATAACAAATGCGCACAGTCTATAAATGATGTATAATGCACAGGCACCTATTTTACTGAGCATCAGCATAATCGCATGGTTTTTATGTGATGCTTTAATGCACAGTAAAAAAAACTACTGCACATTAAAGTGCACATGTAGACATGCCCAGTAAGAGCTAAGCTAACATGCCTCAAACAATCATGGGAAAGTAGGGTTGGAAGGGACCTCACAAGGTCTTCCCAAGGCAGGATCATTCATGACTAAACCATCACAGCCAAGGGTCTGTCCAATCTGCTCTTGAAAATTTCCAGGGATGAAGTTCCACAACTTTTCTAGGTAGCCTGTTCCCATGCTTGGCCACGCTCATTGTCAGAATGTTTCACCTAATCTCCAACCTAAATTTTCTCTGCTGCAGCTTCAGGTCATTGCTCCTAGCACTGTCCCCTGTGGCCATAAAGAAAAGCTCATGTCCATCCTCTCTACCCTTCGGGTATTTTAGGACTATATTCAAATCCTTCCTCCCACCCCCATATCTTTTATTTTCCAAACTAAATAATCTTAACTCTTTTAGCCTTTCCTCAGAAATCATACTTCCCAGGCTTCTAATCATTTGTGTTGCTCTCCAATCTGTTTAAATTTTTCTTGATGTGTGGGGTCCAAAGCTAGACACTGCTTCAGAAGAGGCCTCGCCAGTGCTGAATGGAGAGGAAGAATCACTTCCCTTAATTTTTAAGTGATGCTTCTTTTAGTACAACCTAGTATACTGCTGACCTTTCTTTGTAACAAGAGAACACTGTTGGCTCATATTCAGCTTATGTAATCCCCTGGTCCTTCTCTGCAGTACTGCAGCCTAGGCAGTCATTCCCCAGTCTGTAGATATATATGTTTAAATTCTGACTACTATGATCCCAGGTCTACATTCCTCAAAAATCTTTTAAGTCTCTTCTGAGGAAGACATAAATGTGACTAATTTTCAGTCTGAAACTTCCTATTAAATGCGACCCTGAACCAACAAGGAACATAAGCATTTTTAACAGCAACAAGATAAGTTCTATTAAAATAAATATGTTCAAATGTTGTATTTGATCAAAACTTCACAAAATAAAATCACATTTCATAGCACTTAGTCCTTTATGAATTCCCATTGCCTTATTCCTTTCTGCAAAAAAAAAGCAGTCAGAAAGAATGGTCAAAGATTCCTCACAACGGATGCAAAACTTCCTTCATGCAGTTTTAATATCAACAGAAACAAAAAGCAATTAAACTGTACATCATTGATTTTTGTCAGCCCTTGTTGTATAGGATAGCATCACTGCAGCCAGAACAGTAATTCTAGAAGTAGTGTGAATCCCCACATGCTTATTAGAACCATAAAATCATAAAAAATGAAGCCAAAAAGAACAACAGAAAGTTATCTATGTACCCTCTGCTCATGACAGGATCATCCCTATCTAAACCAGCCCAGAAAAATGTCTGTTTAACCTGCATTTAAAAACTTCCAATAAGGGAGATTCCATAACCTCTCTACCAATCTAGATGTTTAGCCATCTTCATAGCTAGAAAGGTCTTCCTGATATCTAACCTAAACTTCCATTGTCACTACCTAAGCCCATTTTTTTTTTCAGTCTGTTTCCTCTGGACACAACAAACAATTTATCAACATCATATTTATAACCACCTGTTCTGTATTTAAAAGCCATTACCTAATCCCTCTCAACCTTCTGGTGACAGAATGATCCCAATTCTTCCAAACTTTTTTCATATATCTTGTTTTCTAAACCTCTAAGTGGTTTTTGCTGCTGTCCTCTGGACTCTCTCCAACTTGTCTCTATCTTTCTTGAAGTGTGGTGTCCAAAGTGGGCCACAGGACTCCAAGTAAGGCCTCACCAAAGACGAATGGAAACATTTCTTCCCATGACTTGTATGTGATACTCCTATCAATGCAGTCATTAACATTTTTACTGTCAGCATTCAAATCAATTGCTAAGCTCTCTACTCTTAAATTTAGAACCAGATTTTCAAAGAAGCTCATTTTCCACAGTCAAAGCCAGATTGTTAACTCCCACTTAGGCATATAAATTGAAAACAAGGGGATGATGTTCAGTAGTTCCTGTTGTTCCCATCCTCCAAAGGTGACACAAAGACTTGAATATTCTCTATGGAAAAATTCAGAAAACTTTGTAAAATCTGGCCAGTTATTTAGCTGTCTAAATAAGAGTTGTTAGGTACTGAGCTCTTTTGTAAAGCTGATCCTTAATATAAGCAACAACAACACTATGTTGTTATTATTATATTTGTATTTCAGAATCTCCCACAGGCCTCAACCAAAGTAAGGCCTTTGTTATTCCATGTGCCATACAACACATATTGAAGGACTCCTTTTCTCAAAGAGTTCACACCTTGAGTAGTTGAGACTAGGAAAATGAGGAGGGAAATGGGTACACAGAAAGGTGAAGTGACTTACCAAGGTTACACAGTAGGACAAAAGCAGAACTAGAAATAACATCCATCTAGCGCCATCTTTCTGTAGACCACTCTCCTTCCAACCTTATTCTTAATGGCCATTGTCAGCCTCCAAGCATTTCTTTGATAATATAATGCAATCATGGGAGAAGATTAAAATTACCTGTTTTCTAACCACCTCATTATTTCTTATTTTATTTAAATTATACTTCAGCTCCCCAACCCCATTTGTTCTGAATTGCCACCATATTAGATTTTTGAATCAAGTACACTTCCTTCTTAATTTTTTTACTGCCTCTGGCTATTATTTAAAGGAGTATTTTGCATTACATGATTAAGTGAGGTCTTGGTGCCAGCCTCTAAAGACAAAAATCTTTCATCTGTATTAAAAATAGTTTTAGGAAGCCATATTTACTTTTAACCGTCTTCCTGCTCTTTCTCAGAGACACAATCCAAGCATAAACCAACACTCCAATAAACACATACATGATGGAACAGAAGATTTTCACAACCTGTACTTCATGAAATAAAGGTAAGTACACTTGACTCTCCAATATCTAGCCTCTAATTAACTCTAGTAAAAATATCTGTATCAAGTCTAATATGCCACCTCTGGTAGTGGCCAGGGAGGGTAAGAAAAAAATCACCATCATCCCAACCACATTTTGCAAATCTTTACTTGTGAACCAGGCCTTCCAGATCCCCACAATAATCTGTTTGCGCCCTGAAGCACATTTGGTTAACCTTATACTAATCTATATAACTATCAATGTTACTGTTCATAAAATTATCCAACCCTACGTAATATCCAGCCATTGGTTTGGCTCCATGACAAGCTGCAGCAGTGAATTTCACAGGTAACCTACATGATACATAAAGAAGTATTTCTTCATATTGGTTCTGAATTTACCAGCCATTAATTTTATAACATGAGATTCACCATGCTTTCCATATCACATCTGAAATATTACAGACACAGTCCATTGAGCTAAAAGTGCTACCTTAGTAACAGGAATTGGAACTATTCTACCATATCCTTAAGCCTACTTCATCAAGCCATTTTATGTAGGATGTACCTCAGCCAAGCTGTCCACTACTAAGTCCCACTCTGACACCAAGGCCACTAACATTCATTTTAAGGCATGATGAGATCTGATTCCTGATCCCAACAGTCATGCTTCCAACCATGCCACACAATGCATGATGAGATGCGCAACTTTGAGATCAAGGACCAGATCCAAATCATGCCCTACTTGCTAGTGCAGGGGGAGCCCAGGATCAAGATCCCGGGCTCTCCCTGCACCACCAAGTAGAAAGCCAGGTGCCCAGTGAACCTGTGTGATCCCAGGATAAGATTGCCAAATCAGTGGATCTCAACCCCAGGACTGAGTGGAGACTGCTGAAGACTCCAGTACAGTCCTGCAGCTGGGACCATCGATCAGCTGATGAGTGGTCCCAGGCTTGGGAACACAGCACAGCAAGTTTGACACTCAGGTGCTGTCTCACAGCAAGAACTACCCATGAGCTGGTTGGTGGTCTCAGCCCTGGAACCACGCTAGAGCTGGTTTAAGATTCCAGTGTAGTCCCACAGCTGGAACCACCCATCAGCTGATTGGTGATCACAGCCCCAGGACTAAACAGAAGCAAGTTTCACCCTCTGGTGTGGTCCCAGCACATTGACCACACATTCAGTTTAAGATGAAATGGATAACAGCCTCAGATTATTACACATTTTGTGGAATAATTTTGTAGCTTATTCTCCATTTTAGCATGCCAGTAATTGCATGAAAGCCTGGCCAGGTCACTTCATTTTAATTAATAAATCATGTCTTAAGTCTCACATTTCCCACAGGCCAAAGAAAATGCAGATGCTGTGCTGTCTTGGTCTAATGGAAACACAGTATATGCCTGTGTCATTTGCAGACTGATAAAGCTGCAACCAAACTAATGCAGCCTCTATTCATGATATATGAAAAATTAGTCAACATCATTATATATTTCTGACAGTTATAAAGAGTCTAATTATGTAACTAGTCTGTAATTAGCAGATAACCTATTTGGATGCATCCAGATGTCCATGGCCATTTGGTTACCTGGGAACAACTAGCAGCGGACCACCTTGTGCCGCCAATAGCTGTCTCCAGGGAATGCCTGTGCCATGTGTGCGCTGGCACACGGCAAGTTACACCAGGTGGGGTAGGGGAGGCTGGGGGCAGCACTGGGTTGGTCCCAGCAGCCTTACCTGAGGTCCTGGGGAACTCCTGGGGCTGCAACAGCAGCAATCCTGCCGCACAGAGCCTGGCCAGTAATGGAGTGCGGCGTCACTTTTATTCCACAAAATGTAGCCACATGTGCCATTCTGCTTGTTTCTCCATGGGTTTTATTGACCCCTGTATATCCAGAGGTCAAAAAAAAAAAAAAAACCCTGTGCAGCTCCCTTGCAGTATGGAGAACAACTGAAAGTGCAGTATGTGGCACCGCAGATGCGTCTGCAGTGCCACATGGCCATGCTTGTCTGGATGTGGCCTATGAATGTATTCAGTAATTAATTACATATATTATCCCAAATGAAGATCAGAATCCATTTGAGCCAGCTGTATTTGTTTCACTGTACTAGTTAGCCTGTATGGGTCAATGTGGACAGAGAGCTCTATTCCTTTGTTCTCCTCAGGACAAGAAAATTCAATATTCTCTTTCCCTTTTACAGTTTAGATAGAATCTGGCTCAGATTTTCTGGCTAGCATGAATGGAAACATTCTAGGGTGGGATTTTCAAAAGTGAACTTACTCAACTTCTACTTCATTCAATGGGAGTTTTACTTCTCATTTCAAATAAAGCAGAAATAGGCCACTACTGAACCTAATTCACCAATCAAAACTTATCCTGAATTTATGCAATCACAAAAAGCTTTAAAATTATATCTACATTTTTGTAAAAAATTAATTACATTCTAGTGTTCACATTATTCCATATTACTCAGTTCCTGGAAGCATATGGTCACTGCTGATTATTCTTTGATTATACTGTAATCACAGGAGTACTTCTGCAAGTACTTCTGTGCCATCTGATGCTATTTACAAATTCTGCTTGTGGAAGAAGATGCTATTTTTGTTGAATATTCAAGTTAAAGGTAAAGTAGAGGACATTAGTATCACAATATGAGGTACACAGAGATCAGTTTTCTAATAAAGTATAGCTATTATTAGCAACTCACTTGCTCTGGTAGAGAATGGAGTGTTTTTGAAGGGTGTCATACTAGTTATAGGACTTTTGAAGCACAGTGTCAAGAATAATATCAACTGGCACAGATTTTCCTACGTCTAACTACATAATCCTCTTTCCTAACATAGTTCCATGCTCTTCCTTACTCTCTTGTCTTTTAAAATCACTAATAAGAACTCATGCAATGCTAATGCTTCCATGAATCTCCTGTGACACCTGACACCTTTGCACCTGCCCTTTCACTTTTCACACCCTCCTGCTAATGTCTGATATTGTATCTTACGCCAGTCTCACAAAGCAGCTGTTCCTTACATTGGATTGACAGCATTTTGGCAAACACTTTGAAACTTGGCATGAGCAATACAAGAATTTGCCCTATACAGAATTTCTAATCCTTGCAAGTGAACGTGAGAATTGAACAAACAAAGGCAAAATGAAATTCTTGCGAAGAGAAATGCAACAAAGGTAAGCAACCTCACCTTTCTAAAACTGCAAACATCCACACACAAATTCTGGTCTCACTGAAGTCAATAGGATGTCTGCCAGTGACTTCAATAGAACCAAGATTTCTTACATAGAAGTATTTTGCCATTGATTTTAATGGCAGCAGGATCAAGTCTTCATTAAAGTAAAAGCCAGGGAACATGGGTTCTGAACCTGTCTGTAAAAAAACAAGTTCAAATGGTTTTGCACTAATAAAATTAACAAACAAAAAACAAGCCCCGAGGAAAGAACTGAGGCAGAGAGGTCTGTGTGTGTTCCCTGAGTTGTGAAACCACCTATTGGCTTGAGCTCCCATTATCACATTAATGAGAGTTTTGACTGAATAAAGAGCATATGACACTGAATATGTAAGAAAAGAATCACATCATCTCCCATCTCAAATATAAGAATGAAAGATACCCCAAATAAAACACATCCCTGGGACAATATTTGAAGCCCTGCTGTTCCCACACTTGCACAGGGACTGAGTCTGTCAGCTGTCAAAATGTTGAGTAGTTCCCAACATATTGCTGTTGCTGTGACTTGCCAAGTCACAATGACAAAGCCAGACCTCAAGATACCTGAAACTCACTCTCATTGTTAATTGTTCACCCTTTATATTAAAATAACTAAAAATCTTTGTAGATGCCACCTGCTAATGAATGTTCAGAGAGCTTCTTGGGCATATGTTCTGGATACAATTGTATCAGAATGTATAGAAAATAAACTCCATTTTCTTAGTATCAAGCGTGTCAGAAATGATCAGAATGTGATAACAGATGACTAATTAAAATATTTTTCAGTCAGCCATAAATAAAACAGAAAAACTGTATCAAATGTAGCTTCATATGTTCTTTTGGGCTTAAAAGCTCTTCAAGTTTGCACTTACTTACACTGGGATTTTATTTGGAGTCTCCCATACAATATTAATGCAAAACAAAATTACCACCTGACACTGAGATTATGCCGTGCAAAATGACAAGAAAACATGATCCTCCTAACCTTCTGAACTCTGGAGGTTGGATGTTGTGTAATAAAAATCAGATGTATTAATATGTGGAAAACCCAGCCCACACTCAAAACTTGTATACATGTTAGAGCACATGTTGAAGACATATAGGCACACTATAATTCCTTATGCTGTTTCTAGCAGAACTTACTGGATAAATATATTCAAGATGCTCAGAAAGATATATGCACACATGTTCTGTGACATTTTGAGAAACTATTTCTGGCAAAATATACAAATGCTGAGAGCCGATCCTCTACCCCTTTCAGCTCACTTTGCATTGCTCACGCTAACCTGTTGGGGCAGTAGCAACTACAGAAATTGTTTACTGCATAACAAGCTCCAAACGTTATGTCATACCATTCCTTATTTTTTCATTCAGATTTTTGCTACCAAATCCAAAACATTCATGTGAACTGTTCTTAAATAGTATCATGAACCCTGTTATCTTTTGGGGGTTCACACTGTGCCTTGAATTTCATTGTACTGATATGGCATGTGTGATTTCACTGAAAAGCCAATGCTATCCTCCATCTATGGTATTGTTGTATAGATTACATTACGGTGGTGGTAACCATCAATCCTCCTGGACCATTGTGTATGCACGACAGCCACCCAGACCTTTGATGCATATGCCTAGGCAGGAATTTTTGGAGGAGTGTAAGCTGCCAAGACCTTCCATCCTCCCTTCAGGGCACTGAGACAGAATCCAAAGATCAGACTGAGTTTAGCTGTTTAGTGCCTCCATGGCTGTAGCTGTATAAGTGTCTGGGAATTGAACCCAGATGTCTTATGTGGTAGACAAGGAGCCTACCACTGAACCACAGGGGACTCCAAGAGTACATTATGCTATCTGTATATATCTTTATTGTTTTGCTTATGGTTTGGTCAAGGAAAGAGAGTAGATGGAGCTCCTGGATCTCTCTTGCTCTTGTGACTCTAGGTCAAGAAGGCTTGCCACTCCCAGACACAGATGGATGGTGTTAGGTGCCAAGGTATTGTCTGAATGGAGAAATAAACTCCTTTGTAGCAAAGGTTTCTAAGAGGAATGGCCCAGCCACCCAAAGGCATGCTAGGTATCTCAGGGAAACCAGAACTTTTGACAATACTGATTGTGGAGGGGACTGGCTGGAAGGAACTAGGCAGTTATCTGTGGGATTGGAAAGGTCAGAAAGACTCCAGCAGTAGGGGTTGGCAAAAAATCAACAGGAAGGATGATTTCTAGTGGTGCTGGGAAGACTTTCAGGAATGCTTAGTTGTAACTAGATACAAGGCTAAGGAACTTCTCTTGTTTTGCTTTTCTGTCTCCAAATCTATAGTCCATTTTGCTTGTGTAAACCTTTTATCCTACATAATCAATCTTTTTGTTGTTTGGCTCCATACTAATTGCCTGTGGAAAGAGTAATATTTCAGGCTCACCCTTTCCACCTAGAGGAAAACCTAAAAAATATATATATATTTCATAACCCATCACAGTGGCCACCTGAGGCTCTGTATTCCCCCCATTGTCGGACTTGTGACAGATAGTTCCTATCAAAGATGGGCTATACAAATGAAATTTAAAAAACAATAAACAACAACAGAAGTGCCTTTAAAGGTAATGGATATTATAAACCCAAGAATGTATTTACACTAGGAGGTCTTCACTGGTACAGGAATACCAGCATAATATACTAGCAAAATACTCCTAATGCAGACACTGCTATACTGATAAACCTGACCTCTATACTGTTATAGAAAAACCAACCATCTTCTCCACCTGACTCCAACCCTAATAATACAAAAAAAGCTACTCCTTATTTTTTATACAGCTTGACAATATGTGTTGTCTAGGTAAGCTTCTTAGTACATCTTTCTCTGGCCCAGTCAATGCGATCAAGCAACTGCAGTCAATGTAGCTACTAAGAACTGGCTATATTAATACAACACCATGTAAATTGTTTCTCATATAATTTACATTCAATTTCAGGTCAAATTTATGCTCATGGCAAGACATATATACTTTTAATCCAGAAAAGGAGGCAAGTTTCACCTGAAAAGCTACAAAACTTCTTGATCAAAATATTATGTACTTGTTGTTAATGCTAGGTATGAACTGTTAGTTTTGATCCAACCTTAAAAGTAAATGCTTTTTCCATATGAAAAAAAATTGTTTTATGATTTTAATACCACTATCAGGATATAGTGCAAACAATATATTTGAAGGCAAAACAATGCAAAAAAAATCTGCTCTTCCTACACTAATAAGGAATCTTAAGCTTTTGCAATCATATCAGTAGCATTATTTTCACTAATTCTTTTGACTGAATACATAGTCTGCTTATAGCAGATTACCTTTAAAATCAATATGATAGAAACAAAACAAAATGTAAGATTAAAAAAACAAAAGTCACCTAAGAAACAATAAAAAGAACATTCCATAAGGGACAGGAGGTCAGTGTACTTCCTTTCCAAAGACAAGACACAAACAGCAGATGTAGATCCAGAAAAGGTACAGTAGCATGGACACCTTCCCTTTCAGTCCATGATGCAAAGGCAGCAGCAGTCAGAGACTATTTTAAGTCCATGAATTGGGTAAGAATTCCCCTCTTCCCTTCCCCTCTGTACTTATTGATGCTTCCCCTCCCCTTCATTTCTCTTCCCTCTCCACACTCCCTTGCTCACTGCTGCCCCATGATGCATCCAGATGAGTGCGCATATGTGGTTTGTGACACCTCAAAGTTGTTTGCAGCAATGCAAACCACATGTGGTATATGTGCAAGTGCTTGCCACACTGCTAACTTTTAGTGTGGTGCCAAAATTTAACACCAGGATATCCCAGGGTCAAAAAAGGCTACAGAAAAAAAAAAGGTGGTGTGGCTCTGGTTGCCAGCCAGACTCTAATTAGCCAGATCAGCACCACTAGTGCCCTGGGAGGCCCCAGGGCCCCAGGTAAGCCTGCTGGGGCTAATACAGATGCTAGCCTCAGCCTACCCTACGCCCCACCCCTAGACAGTTTGCCTTGCACCAAACCCCATGGGCAAGGGCATGCACAGTGGCAAAAAACAATGGCACAAATCTGTGCCACTGCTACTTTTGCTATGGCAAAAGCATATCCCTGCATATGGACATGTGCCCCCTGTGTCCAGCTGACCTTGGGGTGGGGGAGCCTTCACAACTGTTCCTGCTGCAGTTGAGGTCTGTGTCAAGTCAGGCTCAGCCAGGGACAGCAGTGGTGAGCAGGTTTCTCTTCCCTGCCCGGTCCCTCAAGGTGTTCCCCACCAGCCCAAGAGCAGGTTCAGGGAAGGAAACCCATATACTGCCACCACTACTGCTTCCCCTTGTTGAGCCTGGATTCACATACAGCCCAACTGGAGCAGGACAGGAACATCGCCTGCTGGAATTCACCATCCAGCGCAAGGTGGCAAAGGCATGCAGTAAGGCAGCGGCCCTAGATTTCAGGAGGGCAGACTTCAACGAGCTAAGGAGGATAGTTGGAGAAGCGCTGAGGTCCCGGAGGGGAGGG
>NW_017728950.1:2431702-2435688 GCF_001723895.1 Crocodylus porosus | reverse complement strand
CTTGCTGGGGTCATTTGACCCCAGTACTCTTTCCTGCCATGGCAGGGGGTCGGACTAGATGATCTGTTCAGGTCCCTTCCAATCCTAGAAACTATGAAACTATCTCTGGAGCCTCTCTCCCATGGCTGGGTCAACTGGGACAGTTGCAAGAGTGGGCAGGGGAGGGAGGAGATGAAAGAGGAAGCAAGGAGGGAGGGGAGAGGATGGGAGGAAAAATTATTACTAGATTGAAGGGCTTAAAAAGAATCCACCACTGCTGCTCCCACAGCATGGCCTACCCGCCTTAGAGGGGCCTGGAGCAGGTGTGCAACCACCCCTGCAGCACTGAGCACTGCTCCAAAATCCTGTAGCCAACCCTGACAAACAAGCCAAGTTGTAACAATGCAGCTGGGTGCCTGAGTCAGCTGTGACACAGGGGCAGTGGTAACATCCAACAACTGCACAGCTGCGATGGTCGTGTGTTTTTTCCACGCCCACCCAAGTCAGCACCTAGGACAGCTGCCTCAGTTGCCTTCCCCTAGTTACATTAGTGCAAACAAGTATTCTAAGACCGAAAAGAGTTTTGCAGTCACAACGTCAAGTCAGTGGTAATGTGACTTACTAACACTTAAGATGTTGCTTTCCAGGATATTTCACAGATTACTGATGATTTTAGGGAATTCAGAAGGCAGCTTGAAGAAGACAGTCTAAGTGATCTTCTTAGAGACTCTTCTTCATGCCCCAAAAGCAAAGGCTTATGGAAAACATCTGATTCTGGAAGTGAACTGATAGCCAGGTAAGTGGTATATGGCAGAAGGGTTTGGGTTTCAGTTTTATTCTACCTTCAGTCAGAGACAAAGCTATACAACTTGGATGGGTTCCATCTTAGCAGAAGCTAAACCAGTATTCCAGGGGGCAGGCTTCTAAATGATTAAACTATTTGCTAAACTAATGCCAAAAAGGAGGGTGGATAGAAGGAACATTTATTAACATCTACCATATAAGTAAGATACCAAAGGATGTGAAAAAACCAACTGCAATCTACTAAATCATGGTAATAAGTAAGGAGGAATTAAAAATGCTCATTTGTGACCACACATTTTAACCTAATTGGGATAAAACCTAGTGGGAAGATTCCATACGATTGCAATGTTATAAGTACTTATTATAACTTATTTGGGAAAGATCAAGTGGGAAAGGGAGAGGAAGAGTAGCACTCTACATAAAAAAAACATTACTTGTTTCCAAATCACTGACAATTCAGAAGCAAATGATCTTTAATGATATTTAATGCCTAGGGTTCAATGCCCAACCACCAAAAGCAGATATTTGTTACTGACCACCAAATCTACCTACAATACATAGAAAACTGTATAATTATGTGGGACTTCAGTCTGAATGACATACGCTGCCACAAGTGAAGATCCTTAAATTTCTAGAAATTAAAGATGACAATCTCCTTATTCAGAAAGTGCTGCATGCAGTACAGGAGAAATATGTATTAGAACTCATCCTGACATTAAGAGGAACTAATCACAGAACTAAAAAATTAGTGGTCACTTATGTACAAGTAATCATGATTTGATTCTGTTCGTTAGATACAAACAGAATAATGCCCAAACCAGTAATATATGGACTTGATGCTTTAAAAATTCACAAAGATTAATATAATTATGAGACAAATCAACTGGCATGATATGATAATTGGGAACTGTTTAAGAACATTTAACTAGATTCCCAAAAAGTCACAAACCTGTGATTGAGACATAAGGACAAATACCTAAAAAACCATCTGGCCTACAAGAAAGTGGAAGTAACTGTACATATTTTTAAAACAAAATATAACAGATGGAGAAAAAGGCCAGTAATGAATGCACATCAGAAACTAGGAATGGTATAAAGTTGAAAAGGGATACCAGGAGATGTTTATGGCCAACAGGCTTAAGAATAAGGAATGGGAGGGTTAGTAAATTAGGAACAAAAAGAATGAATCAGCTCAATATTAAATGAAAATTATACAACGGTCAATAGTAATGCAGAAAAGGAAGATGTGTTCATTGGTTATTTCTTTACTATGTTTGGGAGAAGGCCAAATGATACACCCATGTCCCACTTTCCATAGGAACAATAACAAAGAGGTTAAGCAGCAGCAATTAAAGCAGAAAAAATTTTAATCAGCAAGTCTAGCTAACTGGCAAAGTGTTTGGGAAAAGCTGGCCAGGATGCTCTCCCAGCTATTAATGTTGATTTTCATTTCAATCTTGGAACAGTAGGGAAGTTCCAGAAGACTGCAAGAGAGGTGAATATCGTCTCAGTTTTCAATAAGAGTGGGTGACCCATGTAACTATAGACCTGTCAGTTTGATATTGATCGTGGGCAAAATAATGGAATATGACACTCAAGAAGTAAAGAATTCAAGGATGGTAATAAAAATGAGACCAGCCCACATAGGTTTATGGAAAACTGAGCTTTTCGAGGTAATTAGATATCTTTTTTTTCCATCAGAATACAAGTCTAAGCAAATGAATAATGCTGATATAACAACTTCTGTAAAGCATGTGACTGATATCACACATAATTGTGATCAAGACACTAGGATACCTGATTCTTCAGATGAATTTTAAGATAGCTAAATGAAAGATCTCAAGCTAAAACTGTTAATGGGAAAACATCACTGAGCAGGGGTATTTAAGCAGGGACTGATTCTTGGTCCTTTACCATTTTTATCAGTGACATGGATAAACACAAAATTATTCACAAATGACAAACTGGGGAATGGTAAATTCAATAAACTATCTAAATTTCACCCATCATAAGTAACTGCATTGATCTATTTGAGTTTCATTAACATCTTAATATTACACTTATATTTTTTTTTTCTATCTGAGGATCCAAATGTACTTTGAGAATATCATTTTGTCACTTACCACAGCATTCCTTTACAGCAGCCTGTTATTGTTGTTATTAACAGTAACACCGTAAATTTAATCACAACAATTTGAAAATATAATCTCAGATGCATCAGAGATGGTGACATAGACAAGTTACAAGTTTTCACTGTGCTGCAGAATGTGAGCCCTTTCAAGCCAGTCAGTCTAAAGGTAGCCAGTTTGTCTTCTCTGGGATGCAAGCGTTCGCCTTGTTTACAGTAACATATTAACATGCTTCCAGATTTCATTAAGATTATCTCTTGTAGTTGGAGTAAGAAAGAGAGGGAGAGATTATTAGCTTCTCAGCTGTAATAGAAAAAAAGTTGTTGCCCTGATATACCGGGATAACTGGAAATAAAAATTATGTGGAAAATTTCAGTAATCTTTCTCTTCCTCCAGCATGAATACTGGAACAAGATGGCAGGCCAAATTCTTGTTCATTATCTTGCTGTGTGGTGCTTTCCAAAACAAAGGGCCAGAACCTGGGCCTAGTACAGAGGAATGCTGCATCATCAAAAGTCAAAAGGGTTAATTCTTTCTGCAGTTCTTCTGTAAGAGTTGTAGAGAAAAGGGGTGGAAAAGAAGTCGTAAAGGTCTGCTATATTAGTCTTCTGCCGTGTGTTTCCTTAGGAAACGAAACTCAGTACATCAAGAGTACTTCAAAAAAGCCTTCAATCTAGTATCCCATGATCACCTCTTGGCAAAACTGGCCAACTGCGGCCTCAGGTCCACCATGATCCGCTGGCTGGGGAATTGGCTCCATGGTTGGACCCAGAGCATGGTGGTTGATGGAAGTCAATCGTCATGGTGCCCTGTAACCAGTGGGGTCCCCCAAGGCTCTGTCCTTGGACCCATATTGTTCAACATCTTCATCAATGCTGTGGACATTGGAGTCAGAAGCAGACTGGCAAAGTTTGCCAATGACATCAATCTCTGGGGTAAAGCATCCACACCTGAGGAGAGGAGGGCAACCCAGGCTGACCTTGACAGGCTCATGAAATGGGCGGATGAGAACCTGATGGTGTTTAACACTGAAAAATTCAAGGTTCTCCACCTTGGGAGGAAAAACCTGCAGCA
>NW_017728950.1:2409393-2431361 GCF_001723895.1 Crocodylus porosus | reverse complement strand
GTTATAAACTCCTGCAAGACCATTTCAGGCTGGACATAAGGAAGAATTTCTTTACTGTCCAAGCCCCCAAGGTCTGGAATAGTCTGCCATCGGAGGTGGTTCATGCACCTACACTGAACATCTTCAAGAGAAATTTGTAATATTTTTCTTGCTGGGATCCTATGACCCCAGCTGACTTCCTGCCCCTCAGGCAGGGGGCTGGACTCAATGATCTTCCAAGGTCCCTTCCAGCCCTAATGTCTATGAAATCTATGAAATTAAAACTCCTCAGAGGAGAATCTATGAAATCTATGAAGATGGGGCAGGGGGAAGAAGCAGGGAGAGAGGCTCTGTTATGATCTATGAAGGAGATAAAGCAACACAACTGTTGTTCAGTAACCATGTACCAACAAAAATATGAATTCAGTATTTTGCCAGAATATTTGTAGCACATGTAAAAACATTACATTTTGCACAGGTCATCACACAAACAACCACTGCTAAACCTAGTCAGGAATTTTCATTCAGAGTTATTTTCTAATAGGAAATGTGATTCAGGAAAACTGATATAGTTGCACTGAATGGTCAATTTGGCTAAAAAAATACATGTTACATAACAAATCTGAAATAACTTTTTGGGTCAGTTTGAGTTGAACTGGAACATTAAATTTTCCTTAACTGGCTCAAAATGTTTCCTTTTATATTAGTAATGTGTACGTATATTTTGTTATTTGTTTTGTTTTGTTGTTTTTAAGTACATTGCCATATGGGTACTTTCAGCCACCTTATTTTCTATGGACTGAGCTCCCTGAAGTACTCTCTCTCCCATATGGCTACCAAACGATGTCAGAATCATGTTCTGGGTGCATAATGAAAAAAAAAAAAAAATCAGTGAAAGTTTAGCCAGGGAGACTAGCCCACAGGAAAGAAAGACAGTATCAAGTTGTGTAGTTGGATTATATCATCCATGATGTACCCAGAACCACAGGATCCACCTGATTAATCAAGCATCCTGGTCATCTAGATTTACACTATTTTGTGGCAAATATCCTCTGGGGACATCAGTCCATAGAAACAATGGAAGCCCATTCCAAACTACAACTCTTTTAAGACAAGAGAAATACAATGTAATGTTAATCTGACATGAAACTAATGATGTGGGTGTCTGCAATAAAAGTGAGAATTTTAGGAATATAGAAATATTTTACTGCAAAATGTAGAAAATGTTTTGTCATTTCTGAATTGATTTCTTAGGAATTTATACTTTGCAAGTAATAATTATAACAGCAGCAGTAACAACTTATTTTAGGATCAAGACTTGTTGAAATGGCAGAATCTATCAGAAATTCTGAACTTTGCTCAGCTATACTCGCTACTCTTTAAGGATTCCTACTACTCATACACTTAATGTCTATAACATAATGCATGGGCAAAAGGCAGCAGAATTAAGGGTGCGTTATTTCTGACTTTTTTTACCTTTTGAATGGTGGAGTTTGCTACAATAATGTTATTTTATGAGAAGTCTTGAGTTGCTAGGGGAGGGGCTATAGAATATGGATCTAAAATAAAGGTCTGGAATTATTTCAATACACCATATTATAATTTATTTGGCTACCATACACCTCATCTTAGTGTGAAGTGGATTTGAGGAAAATTTACTTCACTGTATAAATATTCTATTATAATATATGACACATTGGCATAAATATAATGAACAAAATACTTAAATCAGCATATATTCTTAATGGGCCAAATCCTTAAAATATGGACACATCTGGAGCCTACACTATAGCTAATATAAGTAACTGATGCTCAGCAACTATTATGATTCGACTCCATAAAAAATACAGAAAACTCTTGACACATATCATCTTTCTGTTGACTTCATGTTTTGCTGACTTGATAAAATGTTGAGCCAATGAACAACCCCTCTCATTGTGTAAAAATGCTGAACCTGGAAGCAAATGGCATATCTGCAAAAATGTAGGTACGCATCCTGAAGTGCCAGATAACAGCAGTTGTCCCCACGGACTTAGAAGCTGGATATCAAACAGGTGTTCTGGGAGTGTTCTATGCATAGAAACGTAGGTGGTTTGCATGCAGTTCCACTTTGGCGTAAAAATTGCCAGCAAGGATTTTGTGGCCTGCACAATTATTTCTCCTCTAATTCAGTCAGCTTATAACATTTCTTTTCTGCACCTTTTCAAAGATGTAGAATTTTGTCTTTAAGAAAGCCCTCAGTAAATTGCTAGAGAAGCTCAAAAAGTCTATTTTTTCTATACCTGTCATAAAAAATGGATAGAAAGAGAACAGGGAGACTGATTACTGAAGATGTAATTCAGTCTCAGAGTCCTGATGATCTCATAAACCTTTATGGTACCGTCAGAAATTCTTGACTGAATTACAGGCATGTTATCAATCTCCTTGAATCTATTATTGTATATGTTACTAGAATAATGACTAGGGAGATGCTATGTACAAAACCAAGATAAAATTAGACTTTGATCATTTCTGCTGTGTGGAAGTTTGCTTTTATTTCTTCAGGCAAGTTTTACAAGGGAATATATAGCCTATTTGCTTCAAGTCACACAATTCTTTAACCTTCCAAACAGGAATTTTTAAAGGTTTTGAAAGTCAAATGCAAGCTGAACTTTCTAAATCCTTTCATGAAAAATCTTTGGGAGAGTTATTTTCCTATTTTTTCTATTTTTTATTTTAATGCGCATTAATGAACAAGCCGGTGTTACTGCCTTCCTGCTACTATTAGGAGACTTTATCTAGCTACAGGGGAAAAAAAGCCCACAAACATATACCCCAGATAATTGTAGTCATACTGGGGTCATAATGTGTCACCAAGAAATAGCTCATTTCTCCACAGTGGTAGATTTCTGGCATAAATGTGTTCATCATGTTGAGGTACTGCATGAAGTTCAAAATTGTTCTTTTCCTTTCCCTAGCTCTCCTAGATTCCAAACACAGTTCATGTTATTGCAGTATTTTTCAATCACAAAGAAGCAGTTCCTGACAATTACCACCTCACACCTAACAAACAGATATCAGACACATTACATTAGTAAACATACTGTTACTACTGCTTTAAAAAGGTGCGGTTGTGAGCCACACAAGTTAAATATTCAGTGGACTTTGAAATTAACTAAAAAACCGAGGTATTTAGTTCTGTGTGTAGTTCCAAAAAACTGGCTTTGAACAGTTGGTTCAGACTACAGCTGTGCGAAGCCTCGGTATCTGATTCAATTCAGAGGAGATTCGACCCAATTCGGCGGCCGAATCTCCAAATCTGAATCAATAAGGAAACCCATTAAAAGGTCCAAATCGAATCAGAAGCCTCCAAATCAATTTGGAGAGATTCATAGATTTGGAAGGCTTGCAGGAAACAGAAACTGAGGTTATCTTCCATATATGGAAAAGGGTGAGAGTTGGGGAAAGACTGCTCTGATATTGACATCTGTAGCTGCCAGTGACTGTGATCTTTCTCTGAGTTCCCTTGCAATCACACTGCCCTGGGAGAGGGACTTAGAAACAACATATCAAGCTGCATCTGAAGTGATCTGTGCCTTTTGTGATCTATGTCTCTCTTGGAGCATCAGCATCTGAAAGGCTCTGGCTTGCTATCTAATCTCTTGCTAGCTAGTCTCTCTTCTTGTAAATTGCATCTAATCCTTTCCTACATAACTTTACCTACAAGCCCTATTGTTATCCCTATCCATTCCTTTCAAATTATTCTTCCCCCAAAATCCTCTAATTTGTCCTTGTTAGTCTGTCTTGATTCTTATCTCCACAAAAAGAAATCTGTGTTTTCCCAGACAGTGTGTCAACACTGTGCAGGAAAGCACAACATATAGTATACACAAACACACATTTTACAGCACACCAAACATTATGAAGCGTGCTGGAAAGGCAGGTGTCAGATCTTCTGGCAGGGGAGAGAGAGGGGGCAAAGGGAGAGCTGCAAAATCCCCCTGCCCCAAACATAGCTGCACCCTCTTTCCAGAAAGCAATGAGTCTTCTGCTGCTAGTGGAAGCAAGGAGGTGGTAGCAGTGCCTGCATCTGCACCACCATAACTAACACCATTTATCAGTAGCAGCATGACATTCTCCACCCCAATTTCAGTTTCTAGCATATGCCTTCCAGTGCCAGAGAAGGAGCTGGATCTAGAAGCACAGGAGCTCAGGGCCATAACAAAGGAAATTCTGGGGAAGGAGGCAGAATCTGAGTTTCTGCTCCACACCCCGCAAAGTTCCCCTAGAGGTAGGTATCCTTTCTCTGGAAGGCACTTCAAAGGAGGTTGTGGGAACAGGTGGATCAGCTCCTCCTATATTTGTGCCTTTGCCTGGTGAAGAGGGAGATAAGGCAGGATCCCCACACTCAACCCAGAAGCAGGTGGATAGTGTACTGTGGGATCATTCTGATGTGGCAAATGATCCCAAGTATGCTACCCGCTAGCACTGCCAAAGGCAGATCAGCCAGGGCAAGGATGTGAAACTCTGCCACCACAGCGATGCTGCTCCAACTCAGGAGGCAGCACCCCCTTGCCCTTGTTCCTCCTCAGCCTAGCACCAGTGGGAGCATGCCCAAAGGGAAGTCCCCCTCTTGCTCCAAAGCCCTCAGCCCCAAGAAGCAAAGGCAGGCTACCCTGGACCAGTGGGGGAAAGATGGAGACAAAGGGGGCACATTCCAAAAGCGAGCGAGGTCACCCAGAACACTGAGGAAATGCTTGCTCTGGATGGCCAGCCATTCTCCTTTGTTGAGCATCCAAAGTTCAAGAGGCTCATGGCACTCGTGGACACATCCTACCATGTGCCCGCGTGCACAGTCTTTAGCAGAACGGTGGTGCCCTCCCTGTATGAGGCATGAAGGGAGTACTGGAGGGAGGAGCTATAAAATGCAGGTCCACCTTTGCATTTCATCTCAGACATCTGGAGCAGCCAGGGTGGAGACCATGCCTACCTCTCCCTCACAGGACACTGGTGCAATCAGTCAGGCTGTTGGTGGGCTCTCCTTCAAGCAGATGTGATGGATGGGTCCCACAGGGCAAGGGAGATCATGGTGGCCATGAACTGCATGGTGCAGGTGTGGCTCATTGGACAGGGCCAGCTCACCTGTGGGTTCATGATCACTGACAATGGGGCCAATATAGTCAAGGTAATGCATGATGCCCACTCTGTTGGCATCCACTGTATGGCATACAAGTTGCACCATGTAGTCAGGGATGCCTTGGAGGGGAACAGGGCTCTGAGTTATGGTGCCATCACTACCAGCCAGCGTATTTCAAAATGCAGGAAGGTGGGCTACTTCCACTGGAGCATCAAGCAGGACTAGCATTCAAGCATTCATTCCACTCTGCCTTAATACATACAAGGGATATGAGTTTTTCTTTCAACAGTTTGAGGTGCACTTTTACAAAAACCCCTGCACCTATCTCCTTGAAACGTGGCAGGCTTCATGCCCTCAGAAGAGGCTACCTTCCCTGCTGTTTTCATCTGAATCTGCAAAAAAATGACAAAGTTATAGGTATTTTTGGGCATGTGTAGATGAAACAGGGGCCCTAAATTGAAGCAGTGGCTTTTAAAAAACACCACTTCAATATAGGGCTGATTAAACCCCGCTATCATGCACATACCCTGCCTCTGCAGTGGGGAAGGGAGGATGAGCTGCTGGTGGGCAGAGCGGTCCCTAGGCTGTGGCAGGAAGGCTGGTTCTTCCCTCCACGGCAGCGGTGCCCCCCCCCCGGCCACACCCGCCTGCAGGCACCCAGCTCATGCAGTCTTGGGGGGCACCACAGCCATGGACAGAAGCACCGGGCCCTTGTGCAGCTCAGGCAGGCAGACAGGCTCTGGAAGGGGGTGGGGGGCAGAGATCTGGCTCGCAGCTTTTCTTGGCCAGAGCCTGCTTTCGTGGTCTGCTGTCAGGCTGCCTGTGGGGCTTCCTGCAGAGCCGTGGAGCTGCATGGAGCCCGGTGCTTCAGAGGCCCAGTACACCAGGAATTCCTAATCCCAGGGCCTGCAGGATTGGGCCTCTGAAGCCCTGGAGATCCCCTCTTTGCAGAGGCATGCCCTGGGAATCCCCTCACAAAGGATCCCTTGAGTATGCATATCATGCTGCTGCTCCCTAACTTGGGGTGCACCTCTGCAAATGGGGGAGGCCCTGGTTCCCCACTTGTAGGCACATACCTCAGGAATCCACAATTTCATAGTAGCTAGGGTCAGGAGGGACCTGAACAGATCATCTAGCCTGACCCCCTGCCACAGGCAGGAATGAATGCTAGGTTCACAAGACCCCAGACAGGTGATCATCTAACCTCTGTTTTAATTTACCCAAGGTAGGGCGAGGACGTCTTCCCTAGGAAGTTGGTTCCAGATTCTGGCCACCCTGACTGTAAAATATTGCCTCCTGATCTCTAACCTAAACCTATTCTCTTATTCAGCTTATTACCATTGTTCCTCGTCACCCCAGGTGGTGCTGGAGAGAAAAGGGCTCTTCCTATTTGCTGTTGATCTCCCCTGATGAGTTTGTAGGCAGTCACCAGGTCCCCCCTCAGCCTCTTCTTGCCAAGGCTGAACAAGTTCAGGTCCCTCAGTCTCTCCTCATAGAGCCTGTCCTGCTGCCCTTTCCACCTCTGTGCTTTCAAGAGGAGAACTCCCCAGCCTGTATGTATGCTGCGGATTCCTTCTCCCAAGGTGCAGCACCCTGCATTTTTCTATGTTGAACCCCATCCTATTTTCATCTGCCCACTTTTGTAGTCTGTCTAAATCTAGTTGCAGCCTCTCTCTCCCTTCAAGTGTGCCCACCTCGCCTCACATCTTAGTGTCACCAGCAAACTTGGATAATGTGCTTTAAACTCCCTCGTCCAAGTCTCTGATGAAGATGTTAAACAGTGTGGGCCTGAGGACTGATCCCTGGGGGACCCCACTGTTCACATCTCACCAGAATCCACTAGCAGAGGATTAACTCTTGTGTGGATAATGCTGCTGTGCCCATCTCAGGACACATCTCTGCAAAAAGGGGAACCCTGAGTTCCTTCTTTGAAAACATGTGCCCCGGAAATCTCCCAGGAGAGGATTGCTCAGATACATGTAGCATGCTGTTATGCCCTGATTCAGGACACCCCAGGGGTTCCTCCATTTACAAACTGTCCTGCAAGACTGGGCCCCTGAAGCCCATGGAGTGGCAGGGGCCCTCATCCTGTAGTATAACAGGAGACATCTGTTTATGGCCACACTACTGTTTATGGTTTGGAAACTCACTATGGCTCTTCTAACAAATCAGCATCCCATAGAGAGGGAGGTACAAATTAGGATATGACTCGGATGCAGTTGTCAACAAAACACTTCTGCTCCAAAACAAGTATCCACTTACAACCTTCTCCTTCCCATCAATATTATGTAAAATCCATTTTGGCAACTTCCCTCTTTTATACCGCAGAGCCTGACTAGCATTTAGTACTTGCAAACTGACACTCGGCAGCTCAGTCCTGTTCTATTATTAAGCCATTTTCAGGGCATGTAGTTCCCACCAACTTTGTGCAAATTCCCTTTTGGCACGCTTCCTGCCTTTATGCACTAGACGCACATGAGCAGGATTTGGTTACTTCAGAACTGATACTCAGCCTTGGTCTACTACTGTTAAGCCATTGCAGTGACATTGGGTTGGATCAAATAAGGGATTTAGGTTCTGTAATGCTCAACTCACAGGTACTAGATCCCCAGTGTGGAAGAGAACCCTGAATTAGAGACCTAATCTCCCCATACAGGACATGAAAGGATTAGGCACCTCAGAAATACAGTAGTGGTCCATAGAAAGACATTGGGACCTGCAATAGCAATATGTCCCGAGTTGGATGTTAATCTGGCTATTTGCTGCTGTACATACTGAAAAGAGATTTTGCTTTAAGACAGTATTTGCAAGTACAGGCAACACAGAGACTCACCACAACGAAGCTACCTCAAACTGGTGAAAAGGAAATGCATATCTACACTGGTCTGAGTGTAGTGTATTGCTGAGGCTGCAGGGAGGTGACTTGGGCCACCTGGGATCCAGAATCTAGAACCTGCTCCTGATAAGCACCAATAATTATTGTCCCAAAGGACTGAACAGGGCTCACACCTTTTAAAGTACAGCCAGAAAAAATGATGATGATCTCTATATTTTATACAACCGTCTAATGGTCGGCAATCATCTAGAAAGTGGGAGATTAGATTCAATTCTTGTCTCAACTTTATGGATTCAAGCCTACATATCTCACATCTGCCCAAACCACTACGCAATAAAGTATTATTGGCAGCTCATGTTGAAGTTGGACCACCATATAGAAAGAAATGCAAGATTTATGGAATGAGAAGGAAAACAAGCAAATGGGATCCTGACACTTCAGCCAGTGTTTTGAGCTAGTTTCTTTTCCCCAGCTAGGCTTAGGTACGACCAGGTGCCTAGCTTTCAGGACATTTTTAGGTAAGAAAGGAGAGCCCCTAAGATGTTTAGACAACTCCAAAACTAAAAGGCTGCTAGACAGGGATTTTGAGATATCGTGTATACAGATAGAAATGCAGCTTACAGCTGTAACTCAGAACGTTTTCTGCAAATCATTCTGACTTACGTTACCCCAGACCAAATAGAAGTTCACTGTTGATTCCTGCGGAGAGAGGAATCCAGCTATGGGCTGGGAGCCTGCAGCCAGGTTCCCATAGCAATGGCACACACTCTCTGCTAGCTCTTGCTGTTTTCAGAATGGGATGGCGGAGGAAGACAACAAAGGTAACTTGTTTTGGGGGCTCCCCAGCTGGTGCTGAAGGGTGAGGTGGGTGAATCAGACGCCCCACACACTTTGGCGAGTCTCCGATACTCCCACCCCACCTTCCAGGGGGCCTGAAAAACCCCCAGACTGAACTCCCTCCATTCCCTTTCCCCCCTCCCATTCTTAGAATAGTGACAGGCTAGGAGCTCTGCAGACACAAGTTACAGAAGATGCTACATTTTGAAATGTCTTTATCTGATACCTCATGTAATGAAGGGTCAAATTTTCACCTGATCAGTCATTTCAAAGCTGTTTGCAGCCATACACTTGTGTGGCCACAGCTATAGACTGCTTTCTGTGGCCAGATCAGGTGAAAATTGTCACTTTTGTCTGCACCAAACGTCCACCTAAGTCCTGTCTGAGTCAGTGAAGTCATCTTTTGAATCTGGTCCATGGCTACTAAAATGTATTGTTAAAGTATGCAAGTGGTAGTATTCTGGTGCATTAAGAGTCTGTAAGAAAATCTTACGTGATATAATAAACATATCTTACAGATCAAATAATCCAGTTATACGAAATAAAGTTGGAAGTCTTACTTCAAATGGGAGCTCCATTATTTCTAGATTTCCAGATAAATCCAGTTTTTCCAGATTCTCACAGTTTCCCAGTTCTGGAGGGATACTTTTCAAATTATTAAAACTCACATTGAGTTCCTTGAGTTTTTTTAAACACCCTGTTAAAATAAATAGCTAAAATCAGTAAAGCAAGAAACACAAAGGAACCTAGCAGCATAAAATGTATATTCAGCTTAGTAAGAATTGTAGCAGAGAAATAGCCATTCAGTAAGATATTTAGTGAGAAAAGAATTTGGTTGTGGTTTCAAAAACTATTATTTACAGAAACTATTATGGTCTCTTTCCTGAAAGATGTGGCATGCCCTTCACTACTAATGACTTCCTAAAGAGTCTGATCCTTTTATTGGTGTCAGTGACAAAATTTGTACATACCTCAATAGGAATTGGAGCAAGCGCAAAACCAGGTCCTTAGTAATTTTGGCAATTTTTAAAGAAGATAGCCTGCTTTTTGCCTGGAAGTTATAGTGACAATTATGACAGCTGTTACTTATCATGACTTATTTCTCTTATTCAAACTTACTGGAAGACATTTAGGAGCACGTCTACACAGCCTCTGCAATACACCAAGTAAAATGCTGCAGTAAAGCATCTCACTCTACCCCATATCCACATTGTGCCTGCTGTCCCAGGACCAATGCAATATAGGCAGGCTAGTGTGGCGCTGGAAGCATGCCAAACAGGTTTCTCGAAACCTTACTGGTGCACTGCCCACACAGGACTAAGACAGCTTCATTACATCAGTTTGGGGATACAGTGTATGTGAGATAGAGTAGCATGCCACACTATGGTGCTCCCTAGCATAATCCTGAAGAAGTATAGGCTTTTCCCAAGAAATGACTCCTGTTATAAAGGTTAGGGACAGAAGTTACACATAAACCAGTTTAAGTGATCAGAAACTGGTTTAAACCTGTAACAGAACAGAGCTTCAGTCCACATAAACCAATTTCAAAATGGTTGAAACTGGTTTAAAATAAACCTTGTTGAACATATACTGGGTGAAACTGATATGGGTGAAACCAGTTTATGAAACTTCTGTCCCAGACCATAGCAAACATTATGCACTTCTGATGTAATCTTCACCAGTTCCCTTGGTGATCATGTCTGGATAAGAAAGATAAGGAGAATATGCCTTCAGCGGCACTGACAATACTTTTGGATATGTTCATTCACATTTTACTTCCTACTCAGCATGTATTTATCATTTTACATAATCCTCAATAAAAAAGGGTTTTGAAACCCCATTAAAGCATACTTTATATTTTGACATGCTTGAAGAAAGAAGAATGTCATAGGGCTTGAACACACAGGGCACAGCTGCTCTTAAATGTATTCATAGCCTGGGCCGCATTTTAATAAGGCAAACTGTTTTGTAGAAAGTTTTCCTCCTGTATAATCACCAAGATGAGCTCCCCTCTTATTAGTGATCAAATACATCCCTGTAACAAATACAGCAATTTCTTACATGGAAAACCAATAATAAGAAATATATCATCTCCTAAATGCAATTCAGCAGTTGGAAATAATGAGAAGAATGGCACCATGTTATCCACAAGTTCTCAGTCACTAAAGTGGACCATGTACTAGGGAATTTAGTAAAAAAAAAAAGTTATCTAGAATCAGCACTAAACTCATCTCTAATTGCACTTTATCCTGTTAATAACTAGTTCGAAATTGTATGTATGCATTTTGAATGTGACCACATGGAAATCTAATGAATAAGTCCTCTATCTATAGTTTATCTCAAATTTTGATGAGGAATCTATTGTTTGAATCCTGAACTGGATGCAATGTGGTATTAATTTAACTTTTGGTTTAGTTTTTTATATTTGAAAAAGGAACGTTTTAATAAAATATATCTATAAAGCAGAGATTCCCAAACCAGGGTGCCATGGCACTCAAGATAAACGCAAAGATTTCAAACAGGAATCCATAATGTTAAAACATTTTGACCTATTATGGTCTTTTGAGTTCTCTGAAACAGAAGGACTGCTCCATTATTTTTCTCTGTCAAAAAATGAGCGGAAACAAAGAGCTGGCATTTTCTGCCGGGTGCCCAGAAGGCGTGCTTTTAGATTCAAGGGGTGTCTGGAATCTAAAATGTTTTAGAACCACTGCTATAGAATATCAAAAGGGCTTAAAGTGATCCAATAATAATAAGATTACGTTAATGAACTGATACAAAGTCAGCTAAATGTACTTCTTAGAAACAGTTAGCATCGCAGCTGTTCATCCCCTGTATATCATCTCAAAGCTAAAAAGGGACAAGGTATTTCATATATATCTTTTTAGGCCAAGGCAATAAGACCTTCCTCCATCAGACAAGAACCTACATATAGACTAAATCTTGAAATTCTTAATGGACGCTTTATTGCTCTCTACTGTGCAACTATCATTAAGCAGAAGCCTAGGACAGAAGGACAATTCCACATATTTTTCCCAAGGAATTTCCACAGCATTTTCCTATTGGTGAAGGAGATTTGGAAGCTGAATATAATTACAAAAATCCACAGCCCCCAAAGCTTGTAAACATACAAAATTTCATAAAGACCACAAAGAGTTACCATGGAGAGCTCCATGCCACCTTACAGCATTGTTCAACTATGACCATTCTGCAGGATGCTTCCAAACTTGAGATAGCTCCAGATCCCTAAGAAAGACTAGGAGAAATATCCCAGTACAGAGAAAGACTACAGATCCCAAGAGGAGATAATACACCTGCCTCCATCTCACCCTGACTTAGCTCCCAGCTAATGAGCTCCATATCCTCAGTGAACTCTCAAGAAACAGGAGCTGAATGAGATGGTTCACAGAAAACACACCTAATTCTGATTAAGTGGAATAACTTGTACTTCAGTTTAACTAATTCTTTTACATACACAGAACCCCTGCTGACTTCCAGGCACACAATAGACATTTTAGTTCAACTGGCAGGGATAGAAAATGACCACAGACACTGATCTGGTAGTGCAATATTATCCTACAAGATTCTTTCATCTGGTATAGGAAGATGATCATAGTAGCTCAAGAGGGTTAACAAGCAAAGTTTTTATCTTTATTTCAGGTCCTCAAGCACATACAACAATATAATCTTGGGCTATCAATTGTAACATGATGTAGATAAATGACAATATTATTTACACCATTTACCATGTGTTGCATCTAAATTCACCTCATTAAAACAAAAATAAATCACTGAAGTGTGGATGCCTAGAGATGGGACAGATTCAGTGTGATGGGAAAGATTTCTGTTAATTTGAACCCAATTAATTCCTGGCTTTAAATGGAAGCAATTGCCATTTAAGTCAGAGAAGGACTGTGTTCATTTATACCAGGGATGAATTTACTAAACCTAGAAGTTTCACTGAGCTAGTGTGGTATACAATGGATGTGGCCAGCACTCGCATTCACTCCCCAGCTCAAAGGATCATTATACCTGGGTCAACCAGAAGAAGTGTTTGGCCCAAGTCTGGCCATGCCCCTAACTTCCTATAGCCAGTTGGTAACCTGGCAGGCTGGATGGAGTGGCTCTGTGGGTTGGATCTGGCCTGAAGGCCTGATATTTGTTTCCCCTGTATTAGGATATTTTTGCTATCTGGTCTCACGGTTTCTATCCCCAGTTCATCTCCACCAGGGCTGATGATTTATTCTGCAGGCCCACCCTAAGCAGAGTTAGATTACAAGATGCAAGGGCCCTGTCTGTATGAGTATTTCTTCCAACAGTGGAGCAGAAATCATGGGAGAACTAGTATGATAATTTAGCAGACATCTTCTAACAGTCTGAGTAGAAAAGGGGACAGCAGTAGAGTAGTTAAGCTGTCTTGCTATATTTGTGAATTATAACATACTAAGGCTGTACTCTTTCTTTTCCTGTTTCTAACTGATGAGCCAACACAGCTTATAACAGAAATTCTTGCTGTTTTTCTCAAACTGCACAATTTGCACATTATACTATTGAATTCTATCCCATTTCTATTACTCCAGTTCTCAAGGTCATTCAGTTTTCCTGTACAACATTCCAATTCTTCTCTGAATTGATGAGAGCTCCAATTTCCCTTCATTATCAACTTTCTGGTCAGCGCATTCTCTTTGTGCCCAGGTGATAAGAAAAATCATCAGTCCCAAAGTCAATCAACAAGAAACTCCACTAGTAAACGTATTCCAGCCTAATAGATCCATGCAATTTATTGCTGTCTCCTCATTAGCCAGTTCCTTACTTGCCCTATAGTTCTTAAACTAATCCTTATCTTCTCCAGCTTTACATATATCAAACGTTTTTCTTTGGTCCAGACAGATGAGGTCTATCATATACACTTTGTGTTTAAAAAAAAAAATCAGTTAACTTAGCAAAGAAAGATCTCTAACTAGCCTGGCAAAATCCACTTTTGGTAAATTCATGTTGAATGTTATCCCATTTTCCATTTATCTCCACGTTGCTAATTATTCTTGCCTCCTAAACCCCAGGGCACTATCAAAGCTGTTGATAGCCTAAGCCGTGTTTTTCCCCTCCTCTTCTTAAATATAGACGCTATGTTAACTGTTCTCCCTTCTCCTGGGTTTGATCAACCTTGTTGCTGTAAATAACAGTAGATCAGAAGGGATGATGTAAGGCCATAAAACGCCTAACCAAAATCCCACTGAAGGGAGACATACCTTCCCCAACAGTAGATCAGAAGGGATGATGTAAGGTCATAAAACACCTAACCAAAATCCCACTGAAAGCAGACATACTTTCCCTATTAAGTAATGTGCTTTCCATGGAAAAAGGTGAAACACAAAGGTCCCAAGCAGCTTTCAAGACCCCCTCCCCCCTATTTTATAGGTGTAATAGGCTGTACTGTCATGACAGGAACTACTGTTCTCAACAGGCTACTGGAAAAAGAGGAAGGAAGCAGAGGGGGAGCTGTGATTGCACACAAAGAAAAATCTTGGCTCAGAGAGAGAGAAAGAAGCAGCAGCTGGCAAGATGCAGGCTGAGACCCAGGAGCTGCAGTGAGGCTGACTCTGCAAGCCACAGCAGCAGGGCTCAGAAGGGGAGCCTGGGTACACACTACACAGTAATTCAGCACTCTGTCAGACTAAAGGCTGGCTTGAGAGCCCCCCGGAGTTAAGGGAGGGCTTAAGATTACTTCAGTGTCTTGCATCATGTTAATGTTTCCTATTTTTTATCTTGCTATCTGTCCCTAAAGGGTTTTATCTTTGAGTTATTGTTATTGTCTGTTACGTATATTCTAAGCATATTTACTTTAATGTTTGCCCTCTTGTGTTTTTCCCAATTTCCTTAGCCCATTGGCCTGGGACCCTATCTCCCCAGAATCCCCTGTATAAATTTGAGAACCCTCCTTTTGACTCCTGTGCAGTTTCCAAGGTTTGAATCATAGGCAAAGTCCCAGCCACCTTCATTCATGCTCAGAGTTTACTGCACTATCAACTGTGCAGAACAGATAGGACATCTTTACACATGCTCTGGGATGGGGGTGGAGGGAGCGCTTCAGTTTGAGCAGCTGTCAGGAGCTTGTGGCGGTGGTGCTTTAACTAAACTTTAATGTTGAATGAGCTTTTAGTTAAAGTGCCCCGCCACCATTTTGAAGCACATGGATGGTGAATACACAAGTTGCAGAGGCTGCTGGGTGTACTAATTACTAATTAATCGAGTCTGCTCTAACACACTGTAATTACAACACATTAGAGCAGGTGTCCTGCTCATCTGCAGGCACCCGTAAGGCTCCATATATGGGAACATATGCAATACTACAGCATATAAGAACTTACTCTTAATCTCTACTCAGGGGCATCTTCCAGCTATGAAACAAATGCAGATGATCTCCATTTTCTTATTCATCCATACCAAGGACTGACCAATTATGGTGCAGCCAGTTTATGTAGCCAAGTGGAGATACTGCCTCTTTTACAACTGCATGGACATGGGTGCGGATGTAACCCCTTCCTCTTCCCCAGCCCCCAATCCTGCCAATAATATAAATGTTGCTAAAGCATAAATTAAAAGTAATAATAAAATTGCTGCTGGCACAGCTTTGTGGTTAACTACTCTTTATGAAGCTAGTGCAGAGTTTTCAGTTCTATAAAAAATGTAAATTAGAAAATGAAATGGCTAACATCTCTTTTGTGTTTTCCAAGCAGAGGCAGTTAAAGTGATAATGATATCCATAGCTTCTCTGGCAGTTTCATGTTTAAGAATATTTTATATTTAATTAGGAGCTGCAATACCACAGTTGTTGCCTAAGATCTTGTTTATTCCCATTTTGATATTTTAAAACTCATTATTAAAAAAATTAAAATCCATAATTAAACCCTGTAATTTTTAATTTTTAATAGATAATGCAGTACCATAATGACTCAAATGCAACTTTACCATGTAGACAACCCTGCATTAGAGCCCTTAACAAGGGTTTCAGAGACTAGGAGGAAATGAAATTACAAAGCAGTTTTTTAATCACCTAAGGACATTATTTTTCAGTAATGTGCATCCACTGGTATAAACCTGGTTTCTGCATCAGTCTGATGTACTCAAGCCAAAATAACTGGACAAAGAAGCCTCTTTGTCATTAGCCCATTTAATGACAAATTGTCTTTTTTTCCCAGTCCTCTCTTCTCCACCAGTGATGCCAGCTTTGTTTCATTTGAAAGGAGATATTGAACCTGAAGTTTACTAATGACAATGCAAGTGTCAATACTGTATTGTTAGTTATTTCACTGCTAAGCAAAGCATGTAAAAAAGAGAGAAAGATTACAATCTTCTCCATCTAGCATTTTGGCATAAAGAGGATGGGTCACCATTTTTAAGTCATCATCAAGAAATTGATGCTTGATTAGTTATATTTTGTTACTGATCCACCCTCCATGTCTCCATTTCTAAAACATTAGATTTAAAATCAGAATACCAGTATCAATACTAATTGTAAATGGACAAATATACAAATTAAGTTATGATTCTTGGGACCTGCAGCCTGTTGTCAGAGGAGTACTGACAGCAGCGAGTTAAAAAGAAACCAAGAAACCAGCACAATGTGTTGGAGGGGAAGATGAAGATGCCCATATGGGCTGAAGGGCTAGAGATTAAGTCCATCTACAGAAAGAAGCCTAATATGAAAGACCCCTTGTGAAGACTAGGGAAGAAATTAAAGGACAGCTATGAGGAGGGTCAATACTGTTTGGGAGGAATTTTGATGAATCAATACCCCACATAAAAAATTCACGTACCCATCATTTTTAGTGAGCAGAAAAGATAGAATACCAATGCACAACCAAAATAACTGCATTCTTTTGGAACAATACAGATTGCTTTGTTCTCAATTTGTCCTTTCATTTTAGTACTTTTATTTTAGATCTTTCATTCCCAGTAGAAGGGATCTACATGTGAAGGAGACTTCTGGATAAGGTTATCCTTATAAATCAGTGGTATATCCAAAATGAGTGAGAGCATGATGCTATACAAAGATGTTATTATCTGTCCCTGGAAATGATAGTTCAGAATCTCAGAAGTCTTTGCTGTTTCATCCACAGCAGCAAAAGTGCAAAGATCTCAACAAAGGTTACTGTACTAATAATCAGAAGTATATTTTATTGGTAATTCTCTGCACTGAGTCATTTGGAATGGTTTTAAATAAGGTCTAAAGCTCTCAAATACTGACATCCAAATGTACCCTCCATAATTATTTTACTAAAACCATATAGTCAACATGAGCTAGAAATGCAAGTCCTTAGTAGGCAGTGGACCAAGAGGTGTTTGGGGCCTACATCCCCCATATAGCCCCACCATTGCTAACCAGAAGTTAACAGTTCCATTTCATTGCAACTTTCAAGGTTTCCAATTTTCTTTCTGTTCCATACTATAAGAGGAACCAAACCATTGAAATTATGTTAAAATATCCAGTTTCTGATGAACATCCAAGCTTTCCAATTCTGGAAGTTAACGTAGCCAACATGTTGGCCACAGATATGGGAGACACTCATTCATCTGCCTGAATCAGAGCAAAGTTTTTCAAAGTGATCAAGAATGAAACAGGGTGTACTGGGACTATGTTTCCCATATTCCTCAGGTCAGTATATAAACCTTCATTTCACTGGAAATGTAGCAAACAGCTTTAGACTCATCTTTTCTCTTTAAAATTATCTTAGTATATCAAAAGTTGCCTTAATGTGCATCACCAAGTTAACTTCCACTAGATCACTTGTAATCTAGTGAATATCTAAACTTTGGTTCAGGTCTGTATTAAAATTAAAGACACAGTACCCTGCAACCTTCAGCCATCTCTCATCAATCTCTCAAGTATACTTTAGCTGTGTTATTTACTTATGTACTGTAGATTTGTAAACAGAAGCTAGAATGATAGATATCTGAACGCTTAACCTTTGCAGAACACTGACTGCTGATTTAGCACCCAATCTGCACTCCTTTCTTAGGCAAAGTTCCCAGGGTTGGACCCATGCAGAAAAATAACTTGGTGATTAATCAGTAAGATATGAGTAAAGCTAAAGAGATTCCATTAGCCTGAAACTACATCCAAAGCTTCAGATGCTTTTCAAATACTTTTTATAAGATTTTTCTATTAAAATAACTGTATGCAAGCAATACATACTACTGCATCTATAGCACATAAAGTAAAATCAAACAAGTGTATAAACTTAGATGCTGTAACAAGGCCCCTAACCCATTACTGAGAAGGGGGAGCAAACCCTGGGGCCTACTGGCCAGATGCAGACTCTAGGGTGGAAAAGACTCAGTCAAACACTGACCACAGAGCAGGCAGTGACAGAAACATCAGGAGTTGGAACTTGCATAGAAACCCCTCAAGTCCCAGCAGCAAGGAGCATTCCCCAAGCTGTCCTAGCAAACCAAAGCAAAAACTACTTGCAGCAGCTCTGGGAGGCAGGTGACCACCAGAGGGTGGGGGCAGGGAGCCATAGAAACACCTGGCCAGAGCCAGAGGGAGGCAGTCTGGCCCCGCAAGCTGCAGGGGAAAGAGCTCCTACCCAAGAAAACTGCAAGGGAGTGCCTGGCAGACCAGTGAGCTGCAACACCCTGAGAGCCTACAGGAAGATATAACCCACAGGTGGGGTTTATGTTGGTACCCAGGGAGGGCTGGCTTGGGTGTTTGCTTACCTACCCGAGTGGAAGGTTTTCCTTTTTTTTTTTTTAAAGAAATAGCATGATGTTTTCCTTTGGTTGATGTTTGTTGGCCCAGAATGGAAGGTTTATGTTAAGCAGCTGCTTGCTGCATCTTAAGTTATACTGGTGATTGTGGTAGGGACTGTGAGGGGTGTTTTTGGTGGTGCCATTAGTGCTCTAGGGGCACATGAATGGCATCAGCCCTGCTGGGGGCAGGCTCAAGGTCTAACAATCAAGCAGAGCCTGGAGCCGGACCACTCTTGGAGTGGCAGAGCCCAGATCTAGGCTGCGACTGGGGCCACAGAGCCCAGAGCCAGATGAAGACAAGGCCCAAGGAGGTTTGGGATAAGGCTAGGACCCAGAAGCCACATCCATAGGCCATAGGAGCTAGCCACTAGAAAGAGGAGGCTTAGGCCAGGAAGGCCTAGTACCAACAAGCATATATGGGTACCCCCTGAGACACATAATTAGCCCATGAGCCAGTGAGTGAGACCAGGGTTGGAAAGCCCTGGGGCAGTCTCCCTTCCTTCAAGACATAGTGGGTGAGCAAAGGGGAGAGTTCCCCAGAAGCGTGGAACAAGCTAGGGTTGAGCAACCACCAGGGGACATCATGACCACTTCATGGGACAAGCACCTTGTTACAGATGCGAATCTATATTTTTTTTAGATCAAAAGGAATCTTTTTATAATCTGACTAACACAAAGAGAGCTGCATTATTTACAGAGGGGAGTCTCTATTCCTGTATTCGAACTGAGCCATCTTAGCAAAGAAGGTGCTCATTCGTGTCTAGTTGTATTAATGGGAATCTTTCCAGTCTTTGGGCTAATATGTCAATTTAAGCTGGAGCCTTGTCTGGAAAATCAGGAATGCTTGCTGATAGTTCAGAACTATAATATTAATGGCCATCATCTGCCAAACTACACTACTGCAAATTCCTGTTTTTGATAAAATACATAAAAATTCCTGGGAGCAAGGACCCACCTTCAGATCTTCCTGCATTCAGGCAAGTCATAAGCCACATACAGACATCTAGTTTCTACCAGGAGAATTGTCTTCCTCTTGGTAGAAAATGGAAGTGTGTAGATATTCAAGCTCTCTCTGCTGGAGCAAAAATGGTCACTTCATGAGAAGAATAACCCAGCAACAACCAGAGTTCAGTTGCTCCCAGGAGAGCTTCCTTTGGGAGACTAAATGTCTACACATTTTCCCCTGGCTTAAGTCCTCTGGGGACTAGGAAGAGTGGAGCTGGGGTGGAAAGGTTCTTGTGCCTTTCCAAAAGTAGGGTCACCCCCCTCTGAAGAAAACATGGGCCAGCTGCTCCCACCCTTCCTATAGACAGGAGAGGAGGAGTAGAGGAACCCTAGCTGTTTATCACCTGCTTTTCATACAAGAGTTCCTGGTGCAAGAAGCAGGCAGGGGCTTTGCCACACTTTGTTCACCTCCCAGGCACTAGGGGCACCAATACATTGTTCCTAATGCCTGCTCTAATGTGTTCTAATTACAGTGCATCAGAGCAGACTTGATTAATTGAATCTGCTGGAGTGTGCTAATTACCACACTCGAACAGCCTCGGTGTCGCATGTATTCAGTGCCTCTGTGCTTCAAAATGTTGAACCAGGGAGTGCTACAGGGGGTGCTGCAGCCACCCCAACATTTGCCATAGCCCTCCTCCCAGTGCCACTGCCACTTGCGCAAAGTGCGGCCCTGGCTCAACCCCTCTCCCCCCCCCCGCCAGGGAATCCCAGCGCTATTACTACTAATTATTTACATAAACTATAAGGCACAGTTCACAAATATAATCGGTAGTCCTTAGACTACCTGGGTACCCTCCAGGGCAGGGGCCCCACTCCCAAGGTACCACTACAGGAGAGGAGGTGAGGGAAAGAAAAGGAGGAGGCCCCAAAGACTCCTAACCCCTCTCCCCCCCCCCGCTCATCCCTCTATGGGATTTTTGCCTGAAGAAAGAGTAAATGCTTCAGGTTTCAGCTGTGGCTGCAGTTAAAATACTTTAGACCCATCTGAAGCCGTTTCTCTTCTTTATTCATTCCACAAAGGGGCTGTGCGATCCACTCATGTGATAGTCTCTCTAATCGTTCTTTGAGAGCGATTGCACAGAAAGAGGGAAGTTAAAGGGCTGATCATTTGAATAGGCAGAACCGGACCTCGGTGGCTCTTGCACGGCTTTGTAGTCTTATCCAGAAAGAGACTGGCCAAGTTGGGTCTGTGGGTGGGGGAATGTGTGGAGAACTGAGCTGCAGTTTGTTAGAAGTGGCATTGCTGAGCTTTCTTCCTTTTTTTTTTTTTTTTAAATTTCCTGGCTTTCTTCCTAGCCGGCTTCAGTCTGCAATCACTTCTCGTACCAGCAGACAGGGCTACAGGCTGTTGTGATGCCAGCTCCGTGGACTGCAAGGTCTGTTACTCGCTCCCATTTTTCTTTCGTTCAATGGGGACTTGACGCTTTCCATTATGAGACAAAGAATAAAGGCTTGCCAGTGAGACAGGCCAGTGGCTCTGAGGGAGGGTCTTCCCTCCATCTCTTTAGAGCAAGGGAGAGAGATTTACTGAGAGAGCTGACAGCCGTGGCGTGGGACAGCACAGCCTCCATATGCTTCCCAAGAGCCTATGACCGCACTTGCTTAACGGTGAAGTGCGCACAGTTTTCACTTCCCCCCTGGGGAGGGCAGAGATCACTTCTCTCTGATGGGATGAAAGGGTGGGGGAGGCTCACATGCTCCTTTCTCATGGTTACAGAGAGTCTTTGCTATGCCCCAGCCTCTCACATGAGGGTAGCTAAGGTTTGGCACCTGGCTCCCTGTCTACAGGTGGCCTCCAAGTGCCGTGTGCCCCAGTAGGAAACCCAGCCAGTCTGCACATTGAGCCATCTTAGGTGGGACTTGCACAAACTCTCAGCATTGGCCTCATAAGTCAGTGGAGAGACTTTTTTCATAGAGGCATCTCACTTGAAACACCCCGTTTCATCAGTCTGGGCCTTTATTTGCCTCATTTCCTTAAAAGCAGTTGGCTATGCTAGGTCCCAGTTCAGCAAGACAACACCAGTAAGGATTATTTACATGCTTAATTTTAACTGCATGCCCAGTTGCTTTCCTAAATTAGAGCTAAGGATGGAAGTAGCTATATTTAACTATTGCACTTCATAGATTTAACATAATAAACAAACACCTAGCTGGTGGACAAGCATCTAGCTGGGGCCGTCTGACCCCAGTGCTCTAGCCGGATTTGATGACTTACTGAGGTCCCTTCCGACCCTAATATCCCTTGCCCTGGGTTAATGGTATTTGAATCCATATTTATCTTTTCCCTCCAACTTCTCTGAAGCAAGTAGTGTGCAGCCATGATAGGAGGTGGGATGTTGGGTTACAACTGACTACTGCTTCCTTCTGGAGGAAAATGAATTTTTGCTATTTTATCTTATAGCTTCCTGGTCATTTGCTCTACCTGGCTGACCTTACACC
>NW_017728950.1:2384272-2409293 GCF_001723895.1 Crocodylus porosus | reverse complement strand
CACCCCACACGCAGATCTGTGGGCATGTGCCCCCCATACCTTCCTAGGTTGCATGCTGCAGTGGAATCCACCCCCCTCCCCATGCCCCAAGAAGAGCTGCTCATGGCTCCATCCTGCGCCCTGCCCCAGCTGTGCAGCCACTGCCCCAGCCCCAGCCTTACTCCCTCTCTCACCATGGAGGCCTCAATCTGCCCCTCCCACTCCTATTCCCTCACAACAGGCTTAATAGCCAGACCCAGCTGCTCTCCATGCTGCTGGGCTGCGCTTCTGGCCACCTGCATGCCACGCTGTGGCTGCGTGCATGTACGGGGCATTTATCAGTGACGTTATCAGCTATATCAGTCAAAAAAAGCTGATTGCCAATGCTGTCAATTTTTCTTATATCAGTGTCAATCTGATATGGCACTGATGTGTCGGCACACCTCTAGTCATTAATTGTACTGTTCAACCCATTCACAATATCAATCTCCCAGATTGCTTTCAATAGTCACTGAGAGATCAATGCCAATTCTAGTAGACTCCTGGCCAATCCAGGAGGGTTGGCAACCCTGGTCAAGTGCCACTTCCTGATATCCTTTTCATTTAACTTCAACTCGTGGCAAGTGGAATATAAAAACAAAGGGAGCAAAAACACCCACAGAGTACAGCACCAAGGCCCTGCTCTGGTACAGGCCTTTAGCCTGGGTTCCTCTACAGTGTCCCCCACCCCAGAAGAACCATGAACAAAGTAGTTCTAACACTGTCCTAGGAAATGGAAGATAAAGGCTTTTATATGAAGCCTAAACCAATGTGTTTGTTGTAGAATAAGTTCTGAGAAGACTTACCCGGTTGAGTCAGGGAACATGGGTGAAATAACACCTAGTTTCTGGATCCCAGGCAGATTTTGGTGCAAGTTTCTCAGCCTTGGCAAAACTGAGACATCTGTACATGGATAGAACAACTATCAAGGTCCTAGGGAATTTAAGATCACAAATTGCTGCATATATGGAGCTTGGTCACCTCCAGAGCTAGGTGGCAACTGAGCAGAATGTTCCAGGAACTAACTTAGCACCCAACTTAGTCCAATAAAAAACTAAGTCCTTCATAGTATCTAGCACTAGGTCCTCCTGGTGTGCCATGTACTAATATCCTTTATCAAGTCAGAAACCACTTGAACAAAGACACAAGAACAAAATTTGTTTTGAAAAGAAAGATGCAGCAACCTGCATGGAAGTTGGACAAAGGTGCATAGATCCCAGGAAGTCTGAGGCTGAAGGGGCACTAGAGAAGTCACAGCATTTCTATGACTAGTTCTCCTAATACTTTAGCTTCACAAGGGTATAGCCTTCTCAGATTATTCTCAGGATGCAGATGATTAAGGCTCCATTCTCAGAGCCTCACATCCCGCAAGGCAGAACTGGCATACAGATTTTTTCACTGCACATAAGGATTGTGTGGGACATGTGCATCCTCTATATATCCTCTCTGTGGGCCTTACATGGTTCAGATAGTCTTGCTTTGCTGTAGTGACCCTAGACCCTGTAAATTTATTCTTGTACAATGAGAACACACAGAGCCAGGCACCACTTAAAACACTAAATAGAAATTAGCTGTACACATGTGGTGCACAAACCTGAGTACCTGTATGTGGGGGCTGAACTTCACCACAGGAGTTGAGAAACTGCAGCTGCTATTCAGGCACTTAGCTCTTGATTCATTAAAGCACTTAAACCTATGCATAATTTCAGACAACTCCCACTAAGATCAATGGGACTATTCAAGTGTTAAGCCAAGGTAGGCAAAGTACTTAGCTGAATCAAGGCTATATTTCATACATATAAACAAACTTTTGACACTTAATTTCAATCCTGTTTAGAAATAATTTAACACAGAGGACCAGAGGGATAGGTTCCACCTATGAGATGACTAAACGCATTCCTATTCTGCCCTGCCTCAGACCCTGAAAAATATGTCTGCTTTTCTAATACACCTTCATCACAGCCTTAAGACTAAGGGCGTGTGTAGATGAAACAGGGGCCCTAAATTGAAGTGACGGGCTTTCAAAAACACTGCTTCAATTTAGGACCCTTTCAGGTGCACAGACCTGAACTTAACTGCCCCTCCGATGGCAGGGATGGCAGGACAAGCTGCTGGTGGGCAGAGTAGTCCCTGGGCTGGGCGGGCAAACTGATGCTTCCCTTCATGGCTGCAGCACCATCCCCACCCCCAGCAGCACCCATGCACAGGCACACTGGTCGGGCGATCCTGGGGGGCACCGCAGCCGTGGAGCAACTCAGGCAGGCAGGCTTTGGGCTGCTGCAAGGCTGCCTGCATGGGCTTCCTGCAGAGCCCCTGAGATGCATGGAGCCTGGTGCTTCGCTCCACACCCCAAGTCATTTAAGGCACGTTACATCGCTGAATTTGCTGTAGTGGCTGGAATTACTGAGAATTATACCACCAACACGTACAAACACCAACACCATTAAAGTGATACAAAAGCATTTAACCTATTTTAAAGGGTCGTGCCCCTCATTTCGTCAACACATGGCCTATGGTATTCAAAAAGTGAGGAGGAGGAGCACTCGTCCACCTCGTGTCAGCTGTTATTCAGAGACTCAACCAAGGTGGACCACCAAGGGGAAGATCCAGAGGAGGTGTGGGAGAGTGATCGCACCCCTCTTTGGCTATTTAATGCGTGAACTCTCAGTACAGGGTATGGCCAGAACCCCTACTTTTGTACAGGCCAGTTTTATTCCAGAGCCCAGGGCGTAAGCATTGCTACTGTCACACCTTTCCCTTGCTGCTGAATTGCCTTGCTGTTGGGGATAGGAAGGGACAGAAAGGGCAAATACCAACAGCATTCACCTTCATGTCTCTGGAATCATGCAAAAGGAAGGGCTCTGGCCAGACTAAGCCCCAATTAGTGGGTGACCTCAGAGCTCACTACTCATGCAGAGCTCTGGCAGGACCTTGTGCTGAGCAGGCAGCAAGCTCAGATTCTCATGTGCACGTGTGGCACAGCCAAAGTTGGGAGTTGCATGTCCCCTACCTCTTTTCTGGATCATTTACAGATGTCTAAGTAACACTTGGGAATAGGTGGGAATAGGATTTGGCCAACAGTGTTTGCACTCTTCTCTCTATGTTTTTCTTTTATTTAGATCAGCGTTTCTCAACCTGTGGGTTGCAACCCAAAAGTGGGTCACAAGAATATATGAAAAGGTTGTGAACCAACTTTAAAAATCGCTTCTCCTTTAAGGTGAAAAATGTGGGAAACTGTGGCTTTTTCCCTTGCAGGCTGGCAGAGTTCCAGCCTGCAAGGGGCTGCTTGGGGCTTCCCATGCCCCACACACACACACTCTGTCCCATACACCCATCCCCTGACCCATGCACGGGGGTGCTTGGGGGCAGGGAGGGACAACAGGTTGGGAGTGAGGGGTACTGGGTCGGGACTGGCTGATGTTTACAACTGGGTTCTGGTTTAAAAAAAAAAGAAAGAAAAAGAAAAAAGGGTGAGACCACTAATTTAGACCACCTTGATTTTGAAAAGCAATTTATTAAAATCATAACCTCAGATGCATGTGATTATCTCCCACTGCTTTCAGCGGGAGCTGTATAAAAATTATTGATGGCAGAATTGAGTTCAATGCATATATGGATTTTTCTTTTAAAAACTGGTTGGAAACGTATTTGAAACCTATCCTCTTTTCCCAAGATTGGCCTTCAAATAATTGCTCCAAAGAGAACAGATCATGCTAGGATTATTAGTTTCATGCCTCTTGCTAGAAACAAATGTTACTTCTTTTCATAACTAGCTTTACTTTTAAGGACTAGTTTCTCAGTTAAAGTCCAGTAGTACAAGAAAATGAAGGAAAAAAACGGTCTTTAACTGCATCAAGTAGTATTCAATTTTTAGCATGGTACTTGGTAGTCTAGGAAAGCACGTCCTTAGTTAATTGGGGGAACTAACATTTTCCATTCCTTTCACAGTCCCTCAGACAGAATTTAATTTCAGAATATTTTTTTTCCCATTCTCCACTGCCTTCTGGTGGAATTCTTCAGCCAAATAAGACTAATGATCCATGTCAGTACTAAGGTCAAAGTACTGATTAAATAGTTAGTGTTTATTTTACATCTTTTAACTCCTGCTTCTGTTTTGTATATGATTTGTTTGAGTATTTAACTGCCGGGCACTCCATAAAATATATTTTTTCAAGTCAGCAAGCAATTATCTGTATAAAATGTAACATAAGAAAATAAATAAATAAAAAGCAACGGTTTTATTCTATCAAACAAAAGGCCAACATAGTAATTTCAAAGTACCATGACTCTAGATAAGAATATTAAAAAAACCAAGGGTCTGGGATAGATAGCTGCCAAGACAGAGGCTTTTTTTCCTACCCTGAATTAATATACTGACTACTTATATGCATTATGAATCATATGCAAGGAGTGAACCTAAGAAGGGATTGATGAATCTGAAACCATGAGTCTGTTACCAAAGGATACAGTATGAAGAACAGACTACTAGAGTGGGAGAATGTGTTAGTGAAGGCTGGAGTAGCAGAGATTTTTCTTTTTCAAAGATACTACCAATTTCAACAATGATTCTTGTTTAAAGTGCAGTGAATCTCTCAGACAGGTTACGACTTAAAAAACTTAGAGAGATTACTATAAACAACAAAAGAACCAGGCAATTTTAGAATTTTAAAAAATGTACAATAATGAAAGCCAAAGTATGTAAGGGCTAAGGAATTAAAATCCCCTTTTAGGTTTTTTTGCTCACGTTGAAAACACCCTCCATTTGCAGATCTATTTCCTAGTTAAGTAACATGAGTGGATTAAAAAGGAGTTTAATACAAAATTATGTATTACATGTTTTCTGGTAACTAATGTTTTTTAACACTTTTTGGAGCCGGAGAGGCATGAATTCACTGGTTTCAGGCTGCTTTATGAGATGTTGCTCATACTGTTGCTAACCTACCAAGAGACTTAAAATACTATCCATTTTTGAGCCAGACTCCCCAATCATTTGAAAACAAACCATGACACAACAGAAGGCAATTTGGCTACCCTAACCTCTTAATAGATGAGCATCAATTTTTCCTGTATTTGCGCCATGTTTAACAGCAAAGTATCACATGCAATTCAGCAAATAACTTTAAAAAGATAAACCCCCAGAAAGTACAGTTTACTGGAAGAAGTACAAGATATTGTAGGTAGAGACCAGTATCAATAAGTAGTACATGTATGCCAACACAACACCATGCATTTGCACATTTTACCACCAAGAAGCTTAAATAGCTACATACAAATTAACATACCAATTTCAACTGGGAGATGCGTGATCTGGTTTTTTGATAATTCCAAGACTTTCAGCTCCTGAAACAAGGCAATGTAAGCTGGAATGGTTTGTATCTTTGTGTTATTTATATGCCATTCTTTCAGATGTGTCTGTTCTTTCAATGAATCTGGGAATTCCTGTAAATGAAATTAGATTACATAACTGAAGAGCATTGGACCAATGTATGTAAATATATTCCTAAATAAAAGGAAGGATAATGCCTATGCCAGTACTTAATTTCTGTATTTCACACTGGTTGCCCTTTTAAGACTTTCTCTTCTAAGAAGAGTTTGTCATGGCCCAACCAGATATGATCAATTTCCAAACCACTGGCTGGCGCGTCCTTTCCTGCACAGAATCCTTAACTAGTTAACAGCAACAGTCAGCTTGTTTGACCACTCCTGTTCAGACATTTTCAAATTTTCTTTCGTGGTATTTTTTGCAATGGGCTTGATCAACGGGATTGCAGTGCATAATACAGAATCATTTTTTGTTTTATAGCAACAAGATGATAAGCATTTTGTTTGCAAATATTGCAGTGGAATTAAAAATTAGCATGTGAACAGATTTCCAGAGAACTGCAGAAAGGTCATCACTTATGATCCTTTGTCCTTTCCTTTTAGCAAACTCAGGTAGCTCACATTGATCTCAGATGGATTTGTCCATGCAAACACTGTTGGAATTGAAGAGGACCTTCATATGGAAGGTTTGGATGCTATCATACCCAGCCAAATGGAAAATGTGATTTCGCTTTCCAGAACTTCCGAAATTTGGAGAAGCTGTTTGGTGATTCTTACAATGCAATGGACAGGACCTGCCCAGGATACAGTGGTGATCAATGGTTGATTGGAGGAAGTGATGATTTTAAACTGGGAGAGATTAGGGGTTATTTCTTCAGCTAACAACAGCTATTTACTGAGAATGCTGCCATCATAAAATGTAAGTGTTCTCCAAAATCCACTGCATGGGGAGGGAGGAGGAGGGGCCTGGCCACACACCCCCTCTCTGAGCTCAGCACTAGAATGGAAGGGAAGGCTGCTCTAACACCCTCCCTTCCTGTCCTGCCAGGGCCTGGCCACACCCCCCTGAATTCACTGGAAGGGAAGGGAGGGCTGCTCTAACACATCCTGGCTTTTAGCCTGAGCCCCTGCCCAATGAAGCCATGTGTCTTCATTTCTTCAGTCCAGATGTGGATTTAGATGTTTTGCTTCAGGCATTCAGACTTGAACATTTTGCCATACTAAAAACATGTACTTAGCATGTTATACTGTTAATTAAAGTTTCCATATTAACCTCAATGTTGAGCTATTTCTGTTTTGAATTCAAAAAAGTCTAGTTGGAGACCCCAATTCAACAAAGCGTGCCCTTTTCCAGGACAACATCCTGGGTATAATTTTCAGCAGTACCAACATTCTATTTCCTAAACCACTTCAGGCATCTTTACACGTGCTCCGGGGATTGGGGGACAGGCACTTTAATTACAGTAGTTCCAAGGGCCACTCTAATTAAAGCACCTGCAACATCTTGTGCATTCAGTGTCCTGTGCTTCAAAATGGTGACGGGTGCTTTAACTAAAGCTCATCGAATGAGCTTTAGTAAAAGAAGTGTCCCCACTGCCATTTTAAAGTGTGGGAACATTGAACACACAAGATGTGGAGGCTGCTGGAGTGTGCTAATTAGCATGCTCTGATCCGCTGTAATTACAATGTGTCAGAATAGCATCCCCGCACATTTATAGGCACCCTTACATTCCTAAGTGTGACTTAAGCACACTTAGGAGCTCAAGTCCCATTGACTGTCTGGAAAATGTGATTCAGGCTCCTAAGTCACTTAGCTACTTTTTGAAAATTTTACTGCATGTCTTTCTTTTAGCTCCAGACAGGTTAGAACATTAAGATTGAATCCCTTTACTTACACAGGTTCATCCATGCCATTTAGTGAGTGCAGCTTTTAGCACGTACACACAGAGAAGAGGAGGAGGAGGGGGAGGCAGGTAAAATGAAATAGGATTTAGTCCTTTCAGTTTCTAAACAGAGCTCTAGTTAGAAACAATCCTTGTCTTATCTTCACAGGTACCTTTTCACCCCAGATATCCAAAATTACTCCCAATACATGAGGATGAATTTGATTTTGAGGTAATTTTTGAAACTCCATTGAGTTTAATCCATGTCTTTCAGGCTGGCTAAATTATGGGGATTGCACCATTTTAAAGCCTTTAAAAACAGATTAAATTTGTTCTGTTAATTGGGTGACAGTTTTGAGCCATACATCTTGGTTTGAACTATGCAACCCTTAAACATTTCCCTAACAAAATTCAATTGATAAAAATAAAGGTTGGAGAATTTTCAACTCCACTTAATAAAGTAACATATAATTTAGCAATCTTCCTCCTAAACTTTATATCACTCTGCACCAGTAACATCTGGAATAAATAATCTATCTGATGTGGTATTATCTTCTCTACAAGACTAATTCTGCCTCTTAAAATGAGATTTAATAGCTTCCACCTATGCTCCCTGTATAAAATTATTTTTAAAGAAAAAAAAACGTTAACATAGTAAAAATAACTTTCTCAGTGCAGTGGCCACAATTACAACTTGTATACAAGATTAAGAAATTTAGCTTTCCTTTAGATTCGATAATTTCCCTAAAATATTAACAAGGTCACATATTTCAAAAGTTTCCTACCAATTAAGCATCAAGAATAGTGCCACTTCTCTGCAGCTAAGTTATACATCTTAACCTAGATAAGAATATTGAAACGGAGAAATTGAAATGCTGGGCATGTTGCTAGAGTTTGCTTGTTCTGGGTTTTTTCCTTTTTATTTCCTTTTGGCAAGGAATGACAATGTTGTTTTAATTCCATGATTTTATATACATAGAAATGTGTATGTAATTCTTCCCCCTCCTGCTCCCTGCCTTTTCTTTTTGATAAGGATCATTTTGGGGGTTTTTTCTTCATTTTCTCCACTAGGTGTATGTTACATTGTGATCCATCTTATATATTTGTCAGTTTATGGCAGTTAAAAGAAAATAAAATGTCTGAATTGCCTCAGGGCTGGTAATGAGAAATCTTTCCAGCTTCCTATGGAGGTGGTTCCCCCCCTCCTCCAACATTATGTGCTGTACATTTTTCTGTTGCAAAAATAAATCTTAATGGTTCAAACTAGTACTGCTTTTTCTTCAGCTCTTTTTTGATTTCCTCCCCACCCCACACACACACTTTATGAGATACATTGAGACTTAACTTCAAGCGATGGAGGAACACACAGATGTACCAGACCAAGAGAAGCTCGGAAAAAGGAACTGTGACTAAAGAAACAAGCATTTGGGTGCCCCAGTGTTTAGGCAGCATTAGAGTGATGGTGTGGCCATGATGGTCCAGGAACTATGTGAGAGGCAAGGTTTTCTTAAGATAACATCTTGTATAGGATTACCTGCATAGTTGGGATGGAGTTAGTGAGTTTCTGAAAGCAAGACATGCTTCTTCAGGCCTGAGGAGTAAAAGCCAGCACAGTATAATAAAAACCAGTTGAAAAGGGGGGAAATTTCCAGGGGTAGTAGACAAATAGTTAACAGAAGAAAAGTTGATTTCTAGGAGATCAAGGTCTATCAAAAGGGAGATGAGTTATTCTCATCTTTCATACATGGGAAGAATTTAGGAATCAGGTAGGGTATAATATGCCATAAAGACAATATCAGTGTTAAGTCCTTGGTTCTTAGTGTCAAGCCAGCATATGAATTTTTGTTCCCAAGTTTGCCTTTTAAAGGTATTTGTTAGATTTTCATTGAACATGAGGTGGTGTCTCTGTCTTAATGGTGTCTCTCTGCCCTTTATATTTTTTTTCTGTGAGTTCATTCTGGTATGTAGTCATTGTTTATTTTCACCCACATAGTTGTGACAATGGCATTCGCTGCACTGGAACAGATATAGCACATTTTGAGAGAGGCATGTATAGGCTTTATGGATTCTGTGAGATGGTTGTGAGGTGTGTTGATTGCTGATCTCCAGCAGTAGAGATGTGTTGAGAGGTAAAGCATTTCTTGCTGAGGCAAGGCTGCGTTCCACTTGAGGTCTGTTGGATAATTTGCTTCTGATGAGGAGTTGGGCAAGGTTAAGGGGTTGCTTGAAAGCCAGGAGCAGAGAGGCTGGGAATACTTCTCTCAAGCTCTGATCTTGTTTAATTAGTTGTTTAATAATTCTTCTGATCAGTTCCAGTGTGGGGCAGTAGGTGACCACCAAGGTTGTGTGATCACAGTGGGGTTTCTTTTTGTATTGTAGCAGGGTATTTGGATGATATATGGTTTATTTTCCTACTGGAGTGTCTTTGTTGTATAAAAACAGATGAGGTTATTTGGGTAAATCCAATATCTTTTATTAGCCCAACTCAAATAGTTAGAAAAATTATTCTTAGCAAGCTTTCAGGCACAAACACCCTTTGTCCAGCTGAAGAAGCATTTGCAGATGGTCTGTGCTTTTCCTGAATGGGGTGGTAAAGCAGCCAGAGGCCAGTAGTATGGAAGAAAGTCAGTCAGTTAAAATGCAAATTGAGGTGGTCAGTAGGTGAGAGACAGGTGGCGGGGGGAGGAGGAATGAAAGTGGCTGTAGTCAGAGGATGAGACACAGGAGGGTGGTGGGGAAAGGAATAAGAATAGCTGGTAAAAAGTGGAAGTCAGATGTTAGGCAGGTTATAATGTGTTATAAATCCAATGTCTATATTTAGTTCGTGATTTTTTGTACCCAGTAGATTGATAAAGTAAAGTTCATAGGCTTATCTGTGGAATGATTTCCAGCTGCCCATGGTATGGGACAGTTGTTGAAAGTGAAATTATTGTGGGCGGAGATGAAGAGAATGATACGTGCAACATGGTGTTGCAAACCTGAGTGTACTCCAGTGTTCTTGTAGATATTTCAGACTGGCAGCTGTGCCTTCATGATGTTGGATGTTAGGGTACCGACTGATAACTTCCATGTCTGCAAGTATGGCCTTCTTGGGGAAGTGGCTGACGTTCTTGATTCCATTGAAAGAGTCTGTGATATTTTGTAGAAAATTTGCTCTTTGACTGACAAGTGGTTTCAGGACAGTTTCTATGTATCCCAAAAACACTCAGTGCAGGTACCACAGTTGAATATGATGAGTCTGCTAGGGTTACCCCATGTATAGATCTTTGGGAGCATATCGAAAGTTCCTGGCGTGGGAGAATGGGGAACAAGTGGAAGTAGTTTTTTTCCTGAAGCTCATGTGGGAAGGATTTGATGACATTTTCCAGTTCCAAAGCAAATTCTAGTGTGGGATCCTCCCCAAATTCTTCATAGTATTTTGGTGTCAGAGACTCATCTGTTGGCTTCATTAATGTATTTGTGATGGTTGATGAGGACTATAACTCTACTTTGTAATCAAACCAGTGGACAATTTTGTTTTTGAATCTTAGGAAAGGCATAGCTTTCCTCTCTGAGGGAGAGAGGTCATTGTGGTTCTGGGAACAAAAATTCATAAACTGGCATGACACTAAGACCCAAGGACTTAACATTTAACTAAGGGCTTAACCAAGAACTGATATTGGTTGCATGGTACATTATAACCTACCTGATTCCTGAATTCTTCCCACACATGAAACTATGAAACTATGAGATGAGAATTACCCTCCTCCTTTTTTATAGGCCTTGATCCAGGAAGCCACATAAAGAGTTTTAATGAGTTGTTGTGTGCCAGGTCAGCACCCCGTCCCCTTCCTGCTGCTGCCACAAATACTCACCAAAACTTCCTATGTGGGATGGAGCCATAGAGGATGGACAGCAGTGTTCAGGAGTGAGACAGGTGGGCGAAGCCAGGATCACAGGGTTGCCCCTGCCCCGGGGTGGGGGCAGGTGGGCTGCCTAGTTGCTAGGTCTCGGAAGCTGGCCAGGAGTGAGGGGAAGGAGATGGGAGGAGAAGACAGGAGGGCACATGCAGAGTTTGCCCAGGCCTGCTGGCCCAGTCCTGGCCAGCACACCCAATTTACTGGCAGTGCTGATCCTGCTGCAACCACACAGGTACTGGTAAGCTCCACTCGCCCCCAGCAATAGCTCCTCCTCATGCTCCTGCTATGCCACTCCAGTCCAGGAAGGAGCTTCAGCTGGCCAGCTTCTGTCCCAGCATGCCAGTCTCCAGCTCCAACTCCCAGCTGCCTTCCACCCATTCTGCCTGCCCAGTGTGGCCACACTGGTAAGCTGTTGTCACAGGGTGGGGACCCAGGAGTGGCCATGATCTCTCCTGGCACCCCCTACCGAGCCAAGTGGGTGTCCATGCACCCTCGTTATCTCGCCTGCCACGACTTTGATGGTGAAAGTATTATATGGGAGGCTGCCTTTTACCCCCTTGGACATGGTACCCCCTGGGCGTACTCCCGCCGGTACCCTGTATGCCGCTGATTCTGGGTACTCCTGTCATTGGGCTACGCGTGACTCCTACCACCCCTTATACCACGTCCCAAGCCTCTCAGGTGTCCCAGACGTTGTTAGGTCTAAACACTCACCCTTCTGAGCCCTCGCCCTCTCGGGGGCTCCTCTCCGCTCTAAACACTCACCCTTCTCAGCGCACGCTCGCCCCTGTCTGGGGCTTCTCAGCGCGCACTCGCCCCCATCTGGGGCTTCTCCCAATTGGGGCTCAGGCGGCCTCAGCCTTACCTGGCCCCAGACCTCCTTCTTGGGTCCTATGCCCTACTGGGGCTTTTCCCAATTGGGCTCAGGCGGCCTTGACCTTACCTGGCCCCCAGACCCCTTCTCTAGGTCTTGCGCCCACTGGACTTCTCACAACGGGGCTCAGGCGGCCTCAGCCTTACCTGGCCCCAAACCCACCTTCTCAGGTTTTATGCCCCACTGGGGCTCCTCCCAATAATCGCCCACACTGGAGCCGAGGTCGGGACACCCCAAAGTGCAGTGCCAGGAACCCCCCCCTACTGCTGGGGAGCTCCTATGAGGCCTCCTCCACCCCTACAGCCTCGCCCGGTCCTCCAGTCTCCTCCCAACGGAAGCTGCTAAGGCCACCAGGCTTCTTTCCTCTGCTGGCTTCCACAGAGCTCCTACTTCCTCAGCAGCCAGAGGGGAACTGCCTATGGCCTCAGCCTGCGCTGTTTATATAGGCCAGGCCCTGCCCCCTTCTGGTCAGCTGACCAGACTGGTTGCCCCAGCAACCTGCACCCGTGCTGCCCTGGTGACTGGCAGCTGAGCCCATATTACTGTTGCCAGTAGCTGGCACCTTAGTGCCCTGCTACAGCTGTGCTTGCAGGCCAGGGCCAGGCCAGCAGGTGCAGGGCAGGAGCTCAGCACAGGCTGCCCCAGGTGGGACTTGGCATCACGCAGAGCACCACGGGGGCAGCTTTGGGCTGGATCCAATCAATTGGTGGGTACCTCCATGGGCCGGATCCATGCTGCAGGCAGTATTTAGCTCACCCCTGGTTAGGGTAATAAGCAAGAATTGGGAAAATTAGGTTTAAATCTTTTCTTCCACTAGTTTTGTTTTTTCATTATTTTTTCATTTCTTTCCACCTCGTACATATTCTCTTAATATTTGTGATTCCTAGTTGACCAAAGTGAACACTGAGGATGAAATCTTAAACTGGGACAAATCCAATAGCAAAACTCCTATAGATTTTACAGGGGGTAGGATTTTCACCCTGAATGAAAAGATTATCAGGCAAGATCTTTTTCCTCATTACATGTTATAATCTCTCTCCCACACACAGTTCAAACCACCAGTCTCCTTCATAACTGATGAAATAATAAATGAGGTTTAGATACGTAATAAACTTAGGTATCAATTCCATTGTCTGGGATCAATCAGCAAGGCTTAGAACATTTTCATTTATCTGTCCTTATGGACTAAAGGTTGCTTTATTAGCCATAGGATATTTTTGCATATTCTAATTTAATAGATTTCATAAACATTAGGGCTGGAAGGGACCTCAGAAGATCATCGAGTCCATCCCCCCACCCGAAGGGTAGGAAGTCAGCTAATGCTATGATGTGGCCAAATTCAAATGTGATTTCAACATAATTGGACCCACCTCTACCATGTCTGAATTTGCCTGCCCTCCATTAATTGTCTAGACTTCTATGTTTCCCCTGCCTAAACTTCCTATAGTTTACCAAGTGTTAATATTTACCAGACAAACAAGCTAATATTGTGTGACAGTATGCTATTTTTCAGCATTTTTCCTTTTTCAATGCATTTGTCTGTGCTGCTAAAACATAAATTGATGTGATATTTCACTTGGTTTACAAACTAGTTAGTGATGGATACTGAAATTTACACAGGCTTTCTTTGCTTTACTCTGATTCCCTGGTGTTCTTTTGTAATCTTCAGTCAGCACACTGAAACTGGCAGGCTGCTGATAAATTACTCCGTGAAAACTGGCACTTGGAAAATAACCAGTCTTTGCCTTAAACGGCAAAACAATATCACAAACTCTGATTTTTTTTTTTGTTTTTTTTTTGGGGGGGGGGCCATTTAAAAGCAATAAATACCCAAATTCACTCACTGTTAATTTTAGTACGTCTAATTAGGAGAAGGATCCACTTACCAGACATGAGCTTGTATAAGCACTCTGAATCAGAACAGTCAACTTTTTTGAGAAGCCTTTCTGATTGATCCCATTAAATTAAACCAAAACCCTAAATCTAAACATTCCCCTTAACCTTGAGAAAGTTTGAAACTTGCTCCAAACTTTGAGTCAGACCCCATCTAACCAAATCAGACATTTCACAATCTCAGGCATACTCTAGGGATAAAAAGTGATGATGTAAAAACGGTGTGCGTTTTATCTGTTCACCATGGTGATTTCGTTTAAAGAAATGTTTCCTATTGTGACAGATAACTCATTGTCACTAGCAAGTGAGAATAATAAATGGAAGTACTCTCTCTCTGAGCCAAAGAGACAATGAGCAAACAAAAGTAGGGAAATAATTGTAACAAATTATTTATTCTGGGAAGTTCATCTCTTTCTTCTGTTCAAATGGGAGGTCAATATTTTCTTATGAATAATACTTAGACGGTAGCTCATTTGCAAATTGCCAGCAATTTGTAGGGCACACTTGACATTGAAGCTGCTTTTACTGGGCACGTACTATAGATACGTAAGTCCACAATCTCAGTTGCTGTAAAGCAGAATAGACAGCATCTCTTTCTGTTCCTTTTCTAGAAGACCATAACTAATTTCCATTATTAATATTGACAGTCACAATTTCAAAATTTACTTTTCTTCAATATTTTTTTTAATTCATTTAAAAGTTGCTGATTCCACTAACCTTCTTGGCAATAAACTTCCTCATTAGTTATTCACAGAAAGCAAACAGTCACAGGGCATGAACAGAGTCAAAGAAAAATCATTAAAATATTCACTTGAATATTCATAGCATTACTTTTAGCTGTCTTCATCCAGTTCTAATAGAAAGTGCTACCTCTGAAGAATTTACTAAATTCAAGTTGTATGTTTATGGTAAGTTTCAAAGAATCTCACCTGAGTGTTTTCTTAACTGACTGACATTCTCTGCAAGGCAACTGATACAAGCATGTGTTGTAATAGTCTAAATGACCTATGCAACTCTCTTTCATTAGGCTTCACTTGAGAGGTTTTTTTAAAAGGAAGAGAAGGCATTTTTTCACGTCTGCAGATTGAGCCCAAATTTGAGCTTGTGAGTAGTATCGTAAAAGCAGTACATCATTCTACTGTTGATAAATTGCAAGAGTTTCACATACATCTTTCTACCTAGTCCAGACCCTCTGGTGCATAAGTGGCTTTTGTTCTGTTCTTGTAACCAAAAAAAAAGCTTGTTGAGCTTGGCTTGTAGAGAAACATCATATTAAATGGGACTAACTATGCACATACAGCCTCCTTGCTTAACGTCATAATTACGTTCCTGAAAAATGTGACTTTAAGTGAAACAACGTTAAGTGAATCCGATTACTTCACAGTAGTTACCTACTAGCAGGTGGCAGCCAAACAATGTTATAACCAAACATTGCACGACTTTAAACAAGTATTTGCTGTAATAGATCAGTGACATAATAACAAACCAGCATTAACCAGGACAACGTTAAGTGAGGAGTACCTGCATGCTACTAGAGGTACATAATGGAGGAGGTGGTTCTTTAGGTGTGAATCCACTCCAGGGGACTCAGCTGGCCTAGTACTGCCCCTTTAGTTAAAGTGGCAGCAGCCTCCATAGTGTAAATACAACCTAGAGACTGGTGTCTGGGAGCGAGATGGGTGAGTGGGGCCAGGATCATGGGCAGGGTTGCAGAGCAGCCCCTGCTCTGTGGGTGGGGGGCACTGTGAGGTGTGGGGGGGGAGCCCTGCCTGGGTGCTAGGTCCTTGAAGCTGGCCGGGGTGAAGGGAGGGAGGAAGGGTCAGGGGCACACACAGAAGAGTATGCCCAGGTGGTGCGGTCTGAGGCTATCTTCACAGTGCTCTGCATGGGGCCCAAGCCCTGATTGCAACAGGCTGTGCTGCACTCCAGCCCATGCCCACCAGCCTGGCCTGAGCCAATGCAGATAGCTTACTGATAGGGCTGCTCCCAGTGTGCTGCTGAGGTTCCCTCACCTCCAGCGGCAGTTCCTGTTCCTGCTGCACTCCTCTAAGCCAGGAGAAAGTTTCAGCCAGGCAGCTCTTGCCCCAGAGCTCTGGCTCCAGCTCCCAGCCACTTCAGTGCTGCACTGCCTGCCCTTGCCAACTGTAAAGGAGCAGCTATCAGGAAGACATACTAAAAAGATTCCTATAAGAGTGCACAGGTAACCTTAGATCTGGTATTTTCTAACTTTTCTAACTTTCAAGTGCTTGCCATGGCAATCTCCCTATTCCTTTAATATATTTCGGTTTCAATGATGTGTAAAACTAAGAAGCAGTTATTCATCAACTCCTTGTTGTGCACAGTGACATCCTATGGACATATTTGTAAGCAGTGCCATAGCAAGGGTGGGGGAGTGGGGTAACTTCCCTGGGTGCCAAAGCAAAGGGGTACCAACAGACACTGCCCAGCCAGGGCAGGTTCTGGGACAGAACTATGAGTGGCTTGTCTGGAGAGGTGGGGGCGGTGTGGGGATGGGGGGGAGGGCAGTTCCCACCGCTGCATGCGCTCCCGGGCAAGGACTGGGGGGGTGTCCCCCGGATCTATACACCAAAATTCCTTGACGCAGTACTGTCTGTGAGGCTCACTGCATATGTAAACAGATACTTCCACATACAAACTGACAGCATGCACATAAATAATTTTCTTTGCATTTTCAATTACATAATCTGTACAAACTAATGCATGTTTACATCTGGGCACTACTTTGTAGAGGGGGCATAAGTACAGTGAGTTTTGACAATGTGGCCCTATAAATTATTCTAGGTCCTGATGGCTGTACCAGGATTTGAAAGCAGCAGATGAGATGTAAGGATATAGAGTGAGCTGGTATAATCTTTATGATCACCACTGTCTATCTTTAAAAATATATATTTTAGTAATAGAACAGAAAATTAACTCTTTCCTAGAGGACATGAGCATTGCTGAGCAGATCTTCAATTCACAATATTAAAATAAGTTTTCTCTGTCAGTGTCCCAATTCTTTTAAATACTTGTGGGTATTTTTGCAGACAAAAAGCATGGATCACAGATTAATTTACAATAAAGCAAGCAAACAATTATTCTTAGTTTATGTCAAAGTTATCCCTCCAAGTACATGTTAATGAATTCTGTGATTAGATTTCAAATAATTCCTTTGACACAGGTAAATATAATTTAACCATCTACAGATAGGCAACAAGGCACAGACAGATTAAGCGGCTAACTCCAATCTCATGTATCAAGTCAATGTCTAAGGTAGAAAAAGAACCAAATGCTTGATTCTTCAATCTTTTTTCAAAGGACTGATTAACACAAATACAAATACCACTATACAGATATTATTCTAAAATTCATAGTTCCCCTGGGTTTAATATTTTTGGGGCAGGGGTGACATGTAGGGGGTGCACACAAGTGCACGTGCACCCCCTGCAAAAAGGTGCTAGTCGCCACCCCGTCGCCAGTCCATGATCTCCCCTGGCTGCTACCACGGCTGCTGGCAGCGCCTGTGGGTGGTCACCGGCCCATGGTCAGCGCTCACCACCCCCGTTACCACCAACAATGCTGGTGGCATCTGCGGGAGCTCACCACTGCCGCTCCCGCCACCACAGCTATGCCCCCCCAGCTGCCAGAGACATGCACCTTTCATGTTTTGGGGTGTCAGACTGGAACAATGCTGAAACAAAGATGAGCAAGGATGTATGAGACATTCTGCATTTTTGCTTCTTTTGAAAAGCTATATTAATGAAAAGGTACAAAAAAAACTGATTTTATGGACATTACAAGTAAACAGAGATGTTTTAATTTTTCAACTTTCTATTCTACTGTATACTAAATACATGGGGGGGCTCTTTTGTTTTGTTTTGTTTTTTGGGGGTTTTTTTTTTCAAACACCATCCAGTGTCTTACTGGTCTCCTCTCATTTCTAAGTTTTATAACTGTGTGTCAATTAGGGGTGCCCCAATAGAGATTTTTTTGTGCCGATTTTTAACAAGCCATATCGGCCAATACTGATCTGATTGCAATATGTAGCCGAGCAGCTTGGAGAGCCAAGGGGCGGAAGGAGGGAAGGGGCATGGCGGGGGGCAGACTGAAGCCCCTGCAGTGAGCGAGGGAGTGGAACTGGGACAGGTGCTACCCAGCCAGCATGGGATGGAGCCATGAGCAGCTCATCCAGGGGGGCATGAAGAGCGGGGCATGGGGAGTGGGCTGTAGCTTCTGCCACTGCATGCACCCCAGAGGATCATGAAGGGTGTGCCCCTGGATCTGCACACATGACAAGGGCAGGCTGCACCAAGCTCTCCCCAGTGAGGGGCTGGGCCAGGCTGAGCTTGGGGCAGACAATGGCAGCACTGGGAGGGCGCTATGGGAGGGGGGGCTTCAGCCACCCCAAAATTTGCCATAGCTCCCCTCCCCATCACCACCACCCACCCCGAGCACAGCCCGACCCAGCCCCCTGCTGGGAAGAGCTCAGCGCTGCCCTAGCCCCATCCAACACCAGCAACCTGCCCACACCCCACATGTAGGGGCACCAGGGGTGCATGCCCCCCGTGCCCTCCCAGAGTGTGCACAGCATTGGGAGCCACCCCCACCAATGCCCCCCGATGAGCTGCTTGTGGCTCCATCTCATGCCCCACCCCAGCTGTGCAGTGCCTGCTCCTGCCCCAGCCCCACTCCCTCCCTCACAACGGGGGCCTTAATCTTCCACCCCCCGCATACCCCTTCCCCACAGACTTACCAGCTGGACCTAGCTGCTCTCTAAGCTGCTGAGCTGTGCTTCTGGCTGCCTACATGCTGTGCTGTGGCTACACACATGCATGGGACATTTATCAGTGACATTATTGGCCACCTCAGCCAAAAAAAAGCCGATTGCTGATACTGTCAATTTCTCTTATATCGGTCCCAACCTGATATGGGATTAATGTATCGGTGTACCTCCAATGTCAATGAAAAAAGACCAAAACATTTGGAATAACCTCCATGAAATATTTTGACCATTTTTTAAAAGCAGCTCTACCATACAACAACAACAAGGAATTGAAACTCCTTTATATTTGTGGATTGGATTTAATTAGAATCTGCTTTGCCTAAAAATCTTTTCATTGTCTGTAAGCAATTTAAGAGCATTCCAAATGTTTTTCATAAGAGTTGTCAGTGATCAAGATTAATTTTCTTATGCCTGCTTTATGTACTTACAAGCATCTGATTGATTTAATAACATACACCTCAAAATAACTGTTTTTTTCTATTAGCCCTTGGCAGGAGAAATGGTTTCTCTCTCAATCTAAGGAGCTTGATAAATTGCTGTTTTCTGAATTTATACACACACACAGACAGAATTACTGCTGGTTGTGAAAGTAGGACACACTACACCATATCAGTTTCAGATCTCAAAACTGGCAGTGCATAAGAAGTTTGGAAGCTGATACCCATACCTCTCTTGCAAAGAACACTGTCACTTCAGCGACGGGCATTAGTAGAGGAAGTGGACTCTGGACTAGAGATGACTGGGAATGTGACACACTGTTCTGAAAAATTCTGCCAAAGTTATTTTAATTCTGAAACAGATCAAATATATTTTTTGGAAATGTACTATTAAATGAAAATTTGTTCTGATGGAACTTTTTTACTTTCACTCTGTTATTTACAAATGATGCATCTCATTTCCAAAAGTCATTTTGAAATGAAATATTCTATCTTTTTTTTTTTTACTTTTGCCTTAAAATGTTTCATTTCACTTTGTTGTAAAAGAAGCTTAATCAAATTCAACATGTTCTCAAAACAAAAATAACTTTAAATATTTTTCAAGAAAAATTTCAGACCAGCTCTGTTTCACATCTTACTTCTAAGCTGGTGTCTCACAGAAAGCTGTGTCAAGTACTGTTTCCACCAGGCCATTACTGGTTAGTAGTGCTACTGATTTAGTTTTAAGCAAACAGAACAAAGTGGTATCTACACTCTTAAGCCAAGCAAGCAGATTTCTGGGTATGAAAAGACATGAACAAGCTAACAAAGGTGTTGTTATCATCTTGTAATCTTAGGACAATCAATAAGGGCCCCTCTACTCATGCAGGTAAAGGCCCAATGGGATCTAATGCATGATCCACACAATTGCACGGCCTACCATGCCACACGTGCATGGCAGGAGGTGCAATTACAGGACACTGCACCTTATAGCTGGTGCATGGGGAGCCCGGGATCACAATCTTGGATCCCTCCTGCACTAGCTCCTGCTGCTGCAAGCCCCACAACTAATGGGCTCACAGTGGGGGGCAGCATGGGGAATGCTGCCCCCACTGCAAGCCCCACAGCTGACATAGGTTTGCTGGGTGTGGGGCTCATAGCAGGGGCTGCAGGAGAACATTGCTGGTGGTGCTGTGATCCTCACACTTCAAGAAGCTTGCAGTGGGGAAAGTATTGCCCCTTCTGTGAGCCTTGTGAGGTGTGGGGCCGACAGCAGCAGCAGCCTTCTCCCTGCTGCCCCCTACTCCCAGCCTCACAGCCAATGGTGCTGCTCTCACTGCAAGTACTGCAGCCAGTGAGGCTGGGGGGGGGGGCAGTGTTGTGCCCACTGTGAGGCCTGCAGCCGATGAGGCTCACAACAAGGACAGTGCTGGGAACTGCCACCACCACAAGCCTTGTCAGCTTTTGGGCTATCAGCAGGTGGTGCATCCCTGTGGTTGGGAGCTGATGAGGCTCCCAGCCACAGGGGAGCACTTGGTCCCTCATTCAATTAATGGCATGATTAGAACATGCTACAAACTTATTACACTTTTGTGGTGGAATAACTTTGTAGCTTATTGCTTGTTTTATCACCACACTCATTGGTTGAATGTGTAGGTGAGTCACAACAGTATGATGAACTGGTTAATTATCATGCCTTAAGCGTTATGTGTAGAGGGGGGCTGAGATACTGATGTGGATACTGGGCACTCTCTTACAGTATTACAGTTGTTTATAACTGTGGTTTTCAGAGGTGAACGTTATACACGTTAGTACAGAATTGAAAATGAATACATTTTAAAATTAAAATTATAATGACTTCTTTCTAGAAGGAAAAAAACGAATGCTATTGTCAAGACTAATGCAGCTGAAAACTGTCCACAGTAGGCTAGATCATCAGGGTTTGCAGTGCTATGCTCATCAGCCAAATACTGCAGAAAGACGATCAGACTAAACTTACCGTCCAGTGCTCACCAGAAAGTTGAAAAATATATTTGCTTCTTTCTTTGTCTGCTGCATCTGACAAAGCACGCTTCTTACGGAGCTGAGAGTTCTTTTCCATTTTATCCAAAATCTCCATACTGGTATCTACAAAACCATTCTTTAAGTATTTGGATTGTGGAATTCCTTTCTCTCTGCATTCTAGCATGAAGTTCCATTCTTCCTTTATCCTGAAATTGTACAAAGGAAAAGTTCCTGTGAATCTATTAAAATAAGAGAGTACAAAAGCTTGAAGTCCTTGCTGCTATTCTTATATACTTACTGGATGAATCTTAAAATGTATGCTTATGGGCCGTATTAAAAGTGTCTGGCCTGAGAACTGTGCTTGGGTTTGTAAGGCTAAATGGTAACGTTAAGCAGGATCTTTTATGCACATGACAGTACAATCTGGCCCAGGAAATATGCACGTGAAGTTCCTGATCCAGGAAATAATTTGAACAGATTCATACTCAACAAATTACAAATGTATGAATATAATGAACACCTTAAATGTCCCTGAAAATATGTCCAAGTTTTGCAACTGCAGATACATATATTTTACTGACTGTGGGAATAGTTAGAATTGGGTCATATTCTTCTGGACATTTTTTATTCAAGTGAAGAGATTGGGTTCATCAAAAAGACAGAAGGGGTGTCTTTTGAAATTGTCAGGTACTGCATCTTGCTGGGATCCTATGATCCCTGCTGACTTCCTGCGCCTGGGGCAGGGGGCTGGACTCGATGATCCTCCAGGGTTCCTTCCAGACCGAATGTCTATAAAATCTATGAAATCTAAAACATGAAGATGGAAGTCAAATTTGTCTCATGCCTGCTAATTTCAATTTGAATATTAATTTGGACACATCTATATGAGAAAGTTGAGTATCATGTTTAAAAGTGACTTCAAGTTATAGTGATGCAATTTCTTATATAGGTAAGCCTTTCTATAAACCCCAGACATCACTTGCAGAACAAGGAGCAAACAATGTGAAATTGAGATTTAGGGAAGAGAGGTCACAAAGGCTGTACTAAGAAAATCTAGGAAATACCACTTTAATACACTGTAAGAAAAATAGACTCTAGACACCTACATGTTGTTTCTAATTTTTTTCTAGCAGTGAGTGAAGCTAATTAACTATAAAAGCTTTTTTTGGTTTTGTTGTGCAAGAGGTGGGTGGGAGTTGAAGTGTGCAGAGAAAAGTAAAATAAATCCCAGAAGGGAAAAAAAGGGAAAGAACAAGAAAAATAAGATCTGAACCATTAAAAGGAGGGAGACTTTCTGAAATCCTAGATTTAGAGCTTCACTTTAGATGCTACTGCTATGTTCGTGCCTCATACCACCATAGAATTACTTCATTCTCTGCCACCAAAATAAAAACTTCATTGGACTACTCTTCCTGCTTTACTCAGGTGTCCAAGGAAGTGGTCAACTGCTTCACTTTTAGCTGGTGAAATTCCAGAAATGGGACTAAATCCCACAATCAGAGATTAGGATCATCATTCCTAGCTCAGGAGCAAGCCACAAGGTCTTGGCAGTATACCTCCCTGCTAGTCCTTACTCCCAGCTCAGGTATAGTTCCAAGGCTATGCAGTAAAAACCTGCAAAGTAGAAGATTTAGCTCTAACTCCTTACACTGCGATGAGAATGAAAGTATTAATGAAATAGGAATTATTGTTTTCTATCACTTTTACTGATACAATGTGAAAAATACAAATCCAGACAGACAACAGTAGATTGTTAGACAAGTAAAATTAAATTTAAATAAAGAAAATCCAAACCACTGTTAATATAATCACTGAAAAATATCAGCAAACTGGTTTCTGAACTCAGAAGAATGGTAAATACAATCGTTACACATTTAGTGAGAAAATAAGCATGCATATAAGAACAAAGAAAAAAAACTGACACAGAAGGTTAATGCCAGTTTCTGAGATTTTGCTCTTTTGAGTCACTAAAAATGATCTCATGTTCACCAGATTAAGGACCTCACTCAGACATTTCATATGGCTGGAGAGTAAATAAATATAGGGGCAACAAACATGTCTGATTTTGTACAATATGTATCAGAATAAAGACGTGATATATTCCAAGGGCTGATTTTCTAATCACTTGCAACCATTGCTTCTATCCTGAGGGGTGTATTGCAAATGAATCAATATGAGCCTTCCTGGCCTAGAAAAATGACATATAAATCAGTGGTTGGTTAGTTTATTCAGCATGCTCTTCTAATCTTATGCCAAGGGGGAAAAGCTCAGGGACCTTTGGTAGATAAACTGGTATACATCATTAAGTGTAGGGATCGACTGGCAATTTGTATGCTACAGGTGAGATCAGACCAAGGGGATCTTTCCAAGTAGGTTCATCATTCAACTTTAACTAGTCAATTTTAAAGTGTAGAATTGCCACTATTTCTTAAACAATGTTTAGGAAAATGGACTAAAAATTAGTATCCTTGTGATCAGTAGATCTAACTTTGTCTCTGGTTGCCATCCTCATATAAAAATGATTCTGTATTATGACATCTCTTATAAAAAGCTATTGTGTGCGTCTTTAGAAAAGAAAAGGAGCCTCTATATGAATGGGAAAATGATGCAGGAAAATCTTTATTTCCTTCTTTTACAAGCCTGTTTGGCACATCCAATCCTCTCTAAAACTATTAACAATTCCCTGAAGCATGGATAACTTCTATGTGTGGCACATGGCAGACCAGGGAAGGGATAGGCAGCATAGCAGCAGAAAGGACAGGAAGGCAAAAGCAGAGCAAGCAGATTGGCCAGGGAGCACAAGGCAGAAAGGAGAAAGCAGAGCAGCAGATCCAGCAGGGGTAAGGTGTTGGAGTAGTGCTTAGGGAGGGTACAGGGTCAAAAGTTGCCCCCACTGTTTTAAAGTAAAAGAGTTTCCAGTCTGAAAAGTCTGTATTCCTTTAAAGGCCCTTGAAATTTCAGGACCACAATTTCATCAAGGACAGACAGCTAAGTGGGTCACAGGATGACAAACCTGAAATTCCCAATGTTACTTTATATCAACTTATTATTATCCAGAAGCAAGATACTTATTTTTTCTGCACTCCCTAACTGAATGCTTTACATTTGTTTTAAAGAAATGACTGTCATTTTAATGGTTCTAGAGAACCAGCCTGGTCATCCTTGAGGCTGATACAGTTGCACGTAGAACATGAAAAGGGGACTATTTCTTTTGGGCAATGAAGTTGTCCAAGAGTGATCAAACACTTAAACATGTGCTTATCTTCAAACTTATAAGGATTTTGCTTGACTTCAATAAAGGGAGATTTTGTATTTAAGTACCCTGATGAAGCAGGCTTTAAAAGGTATATGCAGACTACTACAGCAAGCAGGGTTGGAGTAACACTTTAGTGGACCCTAGGCAAACACATTCATGAACCCTACTTAATACTGTATATTTATATGACTTTTTTTTCACTCAGTAATTATAACATGTAAAATAAGCACAGCTGGGTCCCTTCTTCACTAAGGGCTCTAGGCACGTGCCTAATTTGCCTATGCATTAATCCAGCCCTAACAGCAAGTATTATTTCTGTTACACTGCTATAACCTCACTGGGCACATCCAAATGAGCCCACACATGCCTCTTGTGGCATCTCAAACAGAGACGCCGCAAGAGGCACACTGGGAACAAAAAAATGTTCCCTGTACTACATATTTGAAGTGCCAGCTCTAAATTTGATACCTGGAAATCCAGGTATCAGAAAATAACCCGTGGAAAAAAAGTGGGGCAGGTGGGTCCTCCTGAGGTAAACTAGTGGTGGGTCCTCCAGAGACACTCTGGTATCTGGCCAGAGCATCTCTACCATGCTTCAGTTGCCCCAGCACGCACCCTTTGCATGCAGGGCAAACAAAAGTGCAGCAAGGCAGCGACAGGACCCGGCCCTGGG
>NW_017728950.1:2381654-2384121 GCF_001723895.1 Crocodylus porosus | reverse complement strand
CCACCCCCACACACCCCTCCTGCAAACCCCACACCACCCACCCACACACTCCACACCCACCCATACCTCTTCCCACCCCACTCTTGCAAACCTCACATCCCCCCATCACACCCCTAGTGTGCCGGGCTACCAGACAGGATGAGGCCTGCTGGAAGGATCTTAGGCTGCAAAGGCAGCTCTCCCCACATCCTGGTTTGTGAAGGGGACAGGGGGAGCTCTAATTTTTCTATGATAAGAAAGCCAACAGCAAACATAAAAGCATACAGATATTTAGAATTTACTTTATTGTGATTATAGAGACACTGGTAGGGTTCCAAATTGCTTTAAAATTGTAAATACAGCAATAAAACATGGCCCAATTGATATCTCTCACTCTCTCTCATGGTCTTTTGTTTTAATTGTGCAAGAACATGGATGTTGGAGTATTTTAAAGAGTGAATTTGGGACTTTTTATCAGAGAATTTGTAGTTTTTAAATAGGGAACACCGGGATTCCTGATAGTGGGGCAAGTGGCAAGACCCAGGCAGAGAGGCTTGCTCAGGGCTGGCATCTGGGACCCAGCTGGAGGGCAAATGAGGTAGCAGACCTTCTGGCTATTTGGGGCCAGGAGGATATGCTTTGGTTGTTCAAAGCAGGCCACCACACTGAGAACATCTTCCAGGGGACAGCTGCCCAGATGACAGGACAGGGGCACACATGGCAGCAGTGCCGCACAAATGCCAATTGTGCAGCCACAACCCACTGGCAGCTGTCCCAGAGACACAGACACCTCTTCTGCGCCCATGTGGTCCCTGTCTGGGTCTGGGAGGTGCGCAGCCTTGGGACCACATGCTATCACAGGTGGCAGCAGGTCATATCCAGGCAACAGCCCCCACTGCCAGACCACTGCAGTGGGTAGAGGGTGCAGGGAACTCTAGGTTAGGGCTGCTTCAGCAATCCAGCTGGCATAAGGGGCTAGTGTCCTCAGATACCAACTGGCCAGGCCCCAGAATCTCCTATTTGTATCTTCCAAGTTAACATGGGCCCCCAGAAGTTCCTGAGAAGCTCTTGCCAGGGCAGCTTTTTATACTGCTGGGGCTAGCACAGGGCAGGTTTGAATAATGTTGGGCCAGCACAGAAACAGCACAGATTCTGAATATTTAAATGTTATGGTTCTAGTTATTTCTGATTTCACTTTCAGTAAAAAACTGAGACTTCCCCAAACATATTAATTATTCTGATGTCCTTATAGGGAGGAAAGGTTAAACATATAAAATATTTTATTTTCCTTATTCAGATGTGAAGGTTTGATATAGCTGCTTTTTTAGATTCTCTAGTCATGTCAGTTCTTAGAATGAAGCTTATACAAAGAATTGCTGAAAAATAAAATTCAACTATTTTATACTTTACAGCAATGAAGAAGAAGAATCTACTTGAAAGAAGACTGTGACTAATTACATCTTCAGAGTCAATAAGAAATTCAGAATTATTACTGAGAAGATACTACTGGTTTTCTCCAAAAGTTTTAACAGCTAATATTTCCTCAGCATTATATGAATCCAGTTAATTGGATGGATAGGGGGTCTTTAAGGAGAAAACAAGTGTTTTAGGCAGAGGTGTATTTCATTAGATCATACTCTTTTCTCAGAATCAGTACTGAAAAAATAACCCAGCATGTACTTGTGGGGATTTCATTTCTTGGATGAGATTTAAAACTGGAACCCTGACCACTTTGGGTTATTAAAAGATCACAAGGGTAAATCTGTTGATCTTGGCTAAATTCCAGCTTAAAGATTGCTTACTAACAAGTTTCCTCCCCTAGTTTAAATAAGAATTGTTATTTCATCTTCTTTTCCCATGGTTCTCCTTTCTTGTGCAGATTTGCAGCTGAGGAACAGTTGTCACCTTGGAGCCCCCAGGTGCATGCATTTGTGCAAATTACATGCTGCATAAGATCCATCAGTCCAAACGCACAACCTTTGTTTTGGCAGTAGGCAGTGCTGCATTGCAGCAGTTTTCCAGGTATCCATAGCATGCTATATGGCTGAACATTAGTTTGATGGCTTGGGCAGTCTTAACTTTTAAGCATTTAAAAGTGAGCAAATGCCAATGAGAATTTTTTTAATGGTATAGCATATTGTCCATCCAACAGGTAGAGCCTGCTGGAATCTTTTGGGATAAGAGATATCAAGTTGTAAACTTTCCCCCTCATCCCTACCAAAGATAGCAAACAGCAAGAGAGTAGGGCTGCGTGAAGCTTCGGTCACTGATTCGATTCAGCAGAGATTTGGCCTGATTCGGTGGCCAAATTTCCAAACCTGAATGGAATCAGGAGACCCTTTAATCTGTCTGAATCAAATCGGAACCCTCTGATTCGGGCACAGACACAGCTTTAAATTTCATAGACATCAGGGCTGGAAGGGACCTTGGGAGATCATCGAGTCCAGCCCCCTGCCCAAAGGGCAGGAAGTCAGCTGGGGTCATAGGA
>NW_017728950.1:2321507-2381643 GCF_001723895.1 Crocodylus porosus | reverse complement strand
GCTCCCAACTCCCTGTAGCGCCTCATGACCTGGCTGGGGGTGCTCCGAGCCGTGTCATTGGTGCCCACGTGAATAAGGAGCATGGGGTAGTGGTCTGTAGGCCAGAGGAGCTGCGGGATCCTCTCCGCAATGTTTTTTCTATGTACCTCAAAGTGCCAGGCAACTCATCAATGCTGCGATGCTGGGAGGAGCATGGAGGTGGAGGGGCACTGTGCTCAATGGTGAACCTGGAAGTGGACATACTTCCAGTCCACTTCTGGATCTGCCAGGGAGTGCCCTGGGCCTCTCCCCCCCACACACTCCCCGGCTTGGCCATGGTGGGGAATGCTGGGTGCCCCGCCCCCAGACCCAGGAAGCACCGGGTGCCTAGATGGTGGCGGGGGAGCCCTGCGCACTCCCCAGTGGACATGGAAGTGGACCAGATGTTCTTCTGGTCCATTTCCAGGTCTGCTGCCCAGCCCCCGTGCTCCTGTGGGATGCTCCATCTGCCCCAGTATGGCAGCATTCACGAGCCACCTGCTACCTTGAGGCAAGTAGAAAAAACATTTTAAAAAGCTGTGTCTATGTCCGAATCTTTCTGAATTGACTCAGAGAGATTAAAGGGTCTCCTAATTCGATTCAGAGATTTAGCAACCAAATTAGGCCGAATCTCCGCCAAATTGAATCAGGGACCAAAGCTTTGCACAGCCCTAGTGATTATCTCTTTATTTAGACATCAGCACAGCATTAACCCAAGCCCATTCCCTCTGGGATATATTAGCTGCAACTCTAGTCTCTAGAATGTTTATACTCTTCCATATCCATGCTGTAAACATAGACTACTTTACTTCCTTCTAACTTGCAATTTAAAACAAATTTGAAAATGTAGTGTTCACTCAATCTGACGGGATGAGGAATCGTGAATACCAAAAAAAATGCTTAACTTTTGAAAAAAGTTATGGTGATACTGGGGGCAAAATATGAAGCTACCTACTGGTTTAAGTGCTCCAGGATTCAGGTATTCAAAAGTTTTTCTTAGGTAATGCCACCCATCTTCATTTCTAGAGCCGCTTCACATAGATCTTTCTGCCCAAATACAAAGAAATACTATCATATAATTTTGAAGTGTCTTGGCAAACATATGGAGTCTTGCTAAGGATACTGAAAGTAATTTTCTTTCCATTCCTTGAATCCTCTCCCTAAAGCAAAGAATTTTCATAAAATAAAGCTTTGCTATAACTGAGGTTCTCTCACCACAGTGAAACAAGTAGTCTATCCAAACCAGACAAGTTCAAAATCTACATTTGAGTTGGTCACATTAAATAAAACAACAAATCTTTCCTTTCGCTGAGTGTAATAACTATCCTTCCTTCCTTTTATACTCAGCACCTCATATCCTTTGTTTGCAGAGCACAGCTACATGGGAGCATAACCACTCTGTTGCTATAGAGCTACAGGTCTGAATCTTGAACTGAAAACCACTGAGGATCACTTGAACCTGAGGTGAATGGGTTTCCCACTTTAACTGTCATATTTTTACATGTATAACTTCAGAGAGGCACAGAGTTAATTCTGCCCAAATGAATCCAATGACCAACAACTCAGATAGCTTGGGGAAGGTTTCCTCTTAGTACAATCTGAAATTTCAAGGGAGTACAAATGGAGAAATATCTTATTTATAACTTAGTAAGAATATTGCTGAATCTTCACAAGTTTTTATTTTTTGTCTCTACCCAAGCAAAACTCCCTTGACCTCACTGTGAGCTTTTTGCAAGTGAGGATCACATAATTTAGCTGCATATTAGCACTTTAACTCCCAATGAGACTTACAAGGAGTTGGTCTTGAGACCATTTATGAGCTGTAGCTTGCTAGGGAAAACAGAGAGGGAAGTTGGAAAAGGAATTCAATGCGTCTGCCCCACCAGAGGCCTTATAATATATAAATCATTAAACAGTACCATTATAAATGAAAAGACTATGATATAATCCAATCTATCCCCCTGCCAAAATAGGTTTTTGCCTTAAAAGTACTTTTTTTTCCTAGTGCTTTGTCCAGCCTAATGTTAAACATCCTGAATTATAGGAATTTCACCACTTTCCCAGAAATACAGTTGGTCACTCACATCTTTTCCCTCATTCAACATGAGGTCTATGATTATACATAACTAGGGTGGCCATATTTCTTGAATCTTAAAACAGAACGGGACCCCTCATCCCCAGTGCTCAGTCTCCAGCCTCATCAGGTCTTTCTGAGCTCCAGTTTAAGCCAAGTGTGCCAGTGAAGCTGCTAGTTTATAAAATGAATGTTTTTGCCCTACACTATACTGCCAGGAACGGGAAATATGGGGCCAAGAGGGAAGAGAGCAAGCAAAAGGAAACATGGCTCAGCGAAGTGGATGCAACTTTGGAGGACGCAGTGCCCTTGGTTCCATCTCTGTCCCCAGCTGAACAGAAACTATCCCACTCTTGTTCATCCATTTTATCCAATTAATGTTAAATGCAAGATGCAGAAAAGCCACCCAGAGCAAGGGCCAGAACTCCTCCACCTCTTGGTCTCCCCTTCACTGTTGTTCTCTAAAGTATGTGCCAGGGCAATTCTATTCTCCCTAGAGCCTATGAGCACAACAGTACATCTGTCTGAGTCTGTTTGGAAGTGAGGTACATGGCAAGCACTGCTATGCAAGTGCAAACAGAATCCAAACTGTGCGTAAGCACCAAAAATAGTACTTGTATCACTATGTAAGTGCCACTTAGGTGCAAAAAAGTGAAATAGGATTTAGTCCTAAATTTGTAATCCATACAAAAAGGTGGCGGCTTACATTAGGCATTTAGTCATCTGAGTTAAAAAGTCTTTACCTATACTTGAAAGTTCTTCGGAAAGGTGCAAAATAATTTCCAGCCTCTGAAGACATCACAACAAATGAAAGAAATCACTTCCAGTCTGACCCTTCCAAGCCAAAGCCCCAGTGACTGCTACAGACATGCTACAAGGACATTGACTCATGTGAAGCAGCCTTAGGAAAGTCAAATGCAGGTGGCTGATTGATTGCAATAAACAGTGAAATCTAAAAGCTGAATTTGGCCATACAAAAAATACATATATCTAGTGATAATGTGATGTCCTTCCTCGGTTGCACAGGAATTAAGTATGCAAGAAACCCAGCAAATTATACTTCCTAGCATAGTAAAAGCAATGGAATCTGGTGCAGTACCATGGGACAAAATATTATATGCAACTTGTAGGCTACAAGAAAAAATAAAACCCATATGAATGTAGGAAGTGTACTTGTCAATTATTACAGAAGATGATGGAAAACACCTAATGGTACAGAAAAGAGAGAAGAGGGCTAAGAAATCTCATTGATGAATGAAAATACTGTGCAAAAATGATTAGACAGAATAGCCCACCCAGCGCCACTACTTTAGCTGAATAAGATAACGATAAACAACCACAGATGGCAACAAGAGAGAGAGACTGTTGTTGTTGCTGGAAGATGACTCATGGGACAGGTCTGTGTCTTGCCCTAATCAACTGGCAAAAAGCGAGGGAGCTAAATTTAACTGCATTACAGCAGGAAAAACCTACCCCTTTCTATATTAAGGTGCCCTCTTTTCTGTGCTATTGAATTTCTGTACTACATGCCATTTCTAGTTTGCTTCTGTACCTGTTTATATCAGAAAATGATCTGTAGTTAGGGAGGTTTAGAAAACTGACATTAAACACCACTGAGTCATATACGACAGTGTATCCCAAACTGTGGGGCACACCCCCTTTGGGGGTACAAAATGTCCCTGGCAGGGGTTTGTGCAAATCTCAGTGGCAATCAGTGGCACCCTTTACTTTGCTCCCCCTGCCCCCACTTTTCCTGGATGCCACTTACCACCAGTAAAGGAATCAGATGCAATCAGCAGTAGGGAGACCTGGTTGCTGAAGGAGGGGGCACAAGAGTGCTTGGCTTTACTAGAGTAGGTCCTAAACGCAGCAGTCTGGAAAATGCTGAAATAAAGTATAGCAGAGAGGACTGTTCTGAGGTAACTGTTTGGTCTGCCTTCTCCTGTATTATTAGGTCTTTGCTACACATTAACAATGAGCCACAGAAATGTTGATCAGTGTTAGTGCTAGCTTGAGCATGGAGCAGTCACATGTTCAGGCCAGCAGGGGCCTGGAAGAGTGAAAGGTAAAAATACACTTCCCCCTCCTATTCTGGACTCCCCGCTGACCCCTACCCCACTTACTTGTGGCTGCCTGTGCTGCCCATCCCAGGGGAGCAGGCAGGAAAAGCCTGCCTGCCCAGCCCCTGCCACCATGGCTGGGCTGATGCTCCTCGCCAGACTGAACCTGATCCATAGAGCAACAGCAGTGGCAGCAGTGGTGAGGCAGGCACGTTAACCCTTCTCTGCCTGCTCGCCTGGGATAGACAGCATGGGCAGCCACAAAGTGGGACTGGCGGGGTATACCAGGATCTGGGATGCTAGGGAGAGTGGGGGGCAGGAGACCCAATCAGGACAGCGGTGGGGTGGGGGAGCAGGTGGGATGTGTATACAAAGGTATAGCCTAGAGTCTAGGGATTCCAATTGCCATCCTATCCTTTTAGCAAGGGCACCATTTACCTTTGTGCCTTGCAGTAGAGAAATTGTTTTCATAGATTCACAGATGTTTGGGTCAAAAGGGACCTCGTAGATCACTGAGTCTGACCTCCTGCCCTGGGCAGGAAAGAGCACTGGGGTTAGATGACCCCAGGCAGGTGCAAGTCTAGCCTCCTCTTAAAGACCCCCAACGTGGGTAGGGGAGAGCACCAAATCTGCTCTCCATCAATTTATGGCCATTGTTCCTAGTTACTCTAAGGGGTGCCGTGGTAAACAGAGCACTCTTTTCTATTCTCTCTTTCCTTCCACTAAGCTAAAAAAGAACCAATAAAAGTACTTAAGCACTACATCTCCAACACTGTCAAACCAATATAATATATTTCACAGCCTCTAATGAGGACGAACACAAAGAAACTGAAAGACAGTTTAAAGAAACAATTAATAAAGAATAATAAAGCAATAGGATGATCAGTAGGTGTGAGTATTATAATAAGACCTTTTGTTTTGCATTTTGGTTGAGACAAGAGAAGGCTCTTCAGATAATTCCTTTGTTCTGCTTTCTTTTTCGTTTTCATGGAACTCTGGAACACCCTAGCTGTATGTATATTTTATTCCCTTTTGTTTCTGCTGTCCGCATGGCAAAATACCACAAAGTATTTCCTATGATTGAATTTCACAGGTATATTTTCATAATGATTGCATAATAAATACAATACTTTTACATTACACTTTCCATGAGCAAGAACAAATGACAGAAAAAGCAATTCTAATTTTTTAATTAAATCTGTGCAACAGACAAGCAAAATATCTCATTAGCAAATCACAGGTTATAGAAAGCAATGACAAATAAGACTATGCAATATAAATATAGCTGATGATCTGTTATAGTCATTGGAGGGGAGGTAACAAATAGCTTCAACAAATCAAAACCAATCAAACTAAAATGGTTTGCTGTGGATCATTTGACTATACTTTGTACACAATGAAAAGAACAAACATGTCAATAGATTTGGTTAAATATAAAATTAGAAAGTTAGCTTACTTCTCTAATGAGCTTTTTTCTAATCTTTCCTTCTCTTTCTTTTGCCGCTCTTTGTGCTTCTTTACTCGAATTTCCCACAAGCCTCTTACGGCAGAGAAGTCAAATATTATCACCTGATGCCCCATATTGCTGACATTAAGCTTCTCCTGCAAGAACAAATGATCATTAAAACTTCATCATGAGAAGGGAAGAAAGAATGAACACAAGTAATGAAATGTACTGGTCCAGTTCCTTACATTTTAGTTGGAAAAAAAATAAACAAAGTAATAAGAAATATTAACTCTTGCCTATACAACATCTATACAACTCTGTTTTGGGATTTATACCAGTCTCCTGTCACTGTATTACCTGAGCACGTGTTAACAAGAGTTAAAAGATTATTTGACTTCATGGAGTCTCCTGCACTTATCCCTTTTCAGAGTAAAAAATCTGCCCTTTACCCCCAAATATGAACCCAATTAAGTGTCTTCCAACAAAAGGAACTTTGAGATGGTTTTTATCAATAATCATTATCATCATTTATATTTATAAAATGCATATAAATCCTGAATGATCCTAAAGTATTTAATATACTTGGATTCCCTTTCTATTAACTTTAATGCATGCAACAAATTCTATTTCAGGTGAATAGACCCATTCCAATCAATGAAATTACTTCTATGAGTCAGGGCTTATCATGGGAAGGAGAGTTAAAGCAGTGGTATCTGGGACAGCAGCCATTTGAACTGGGAAAGAGCAGTTTACGCCAGGACTGCTCCACCTAGGGCTCCGGGTAGCGGCAGCAGCAGCAGGAGGGGCTGGCTGGGAAACAAGGGTGCTGAAAGTGTGGAGCTGTGTGGCTAGGCAGCAGGCAAGATCCTAGCCTCCAACTAGCTGGGCTGGTTGGGAAAAATTTACACCCATGGTCAGCATCTATATGTGTGTTTAATCACAGTAAATTAGAAGATTGAACTGTCCCCAACATTATTATTTTACTGTGGCTTAAATTAGCATACTGAACCCTAATAGCATCGCACATGTAGACAGTAGTATTTTACTCCTGTGCTAATTAGTCTATTCCACAGTAAAGTGCATGTGTAGATGCAGCTACTGAGTGCTATTCCAATCCCCTTCCTCTGCCTGAACTTCTGCTCTGTTTTCTGCTTCCTGTCCTGTGCTCCCTGCTCAATCCGCTGCTTTGCTTCCTGCTCTATCTGCAGCTGTGATCCCCGTTTTCTCCCCAGTCTGCTGTGTGTCACACACCAAAACTGCCTGTGCCACTTGTAGCACATGTGCCACAGGTTGGCTAACTTTGGGTTAAAAGGTCAGTCTCTAATACCCAGAAATATCTTAATCTATTGCTGAGGTACAAATACGAATTTGTGAAATGTAGCAATTGTTTAGTAGAATACAGCAATACCTTTGAACAGATTGAGACTTCATTTTGGAAAAATATTTAGTCATGTGCTTACCCTGATGAATTTGAGCTGAAGTCAGGAAGCATGCTGTATTCGATTATAACTACAGAAACAGTCAGTTATTATCTGCAGCCTTTTCCTGGTGAAGTCAGTGGCACACTTCCCATTGCCTTTAATAGGAACTGTGTTGGAACCTGGACATGAGTGTTAACACTTCAAACCTTGCAAAAAAGCACTGTGGGATATTTAATGACCACAAGGGGGTGAAGACCTTGGTTTTACATCTTATTAAACAGACAGTACATCCAAGAGCATAGTGCCTCTTAGCACTGTTCTGGTGCACTAGTTCAGTACTGTCAAAGAAGGAAGCAAACTGCCTACTAAATCACTAACACAAGTAGAGCCATAAATCTGGGTAAAACTAGTAAAACTATTCACTCTTGCTTGGAGTCATTGCTGAAGATGTAATCATCCTGACTTGATTTTTATCATGAAATGCAGCTAATCTATATATGGAGGGCTTTTGTTATGCTTACTTGTTCATAAAATGGTTCACTGAGCCAATATGAGGCAATCTTATAAAACTGAAATCTGAAAGCCTTTTAAAAATAATTGCTTCCACCAAGATAAAAACTGCTGTTTCTTCCCCTTTTTTAAGTTCACTTGAGATTTCATTAGATGCCACTTTTATTACACTGTTCGTTAGTAAAATAAAAAAAAAAGACTTGAGCTGTCAATTGGCTGTTGAAAAAATAACTAGCCCTTTATCTCAGTAAGTATTTTCAAGCTTTTGGTGATTAATTTTCCCCAACTTCTGACTCTCACCATTGTTTCCAAGTCTCCAATTTTTCCTTGGGGGCCACTTACTATTTGTCCTTCAGTTAGAACTCTTAGGGGAAATGTTCCCTGCCTCCTATTTTTCCATTTATTTGTGCTTTTTCTTAATATTTTTTCCTCTTAACCTACAAAATCTCTCTCTGATAGAAAACATATAAAATACAATAATCAGTGGTTTATCAAGTGAAATATCCTGGTCTGCCCTGCTAAAACTATTAGGAATTATCAGTATGTATTCTGAAAGGATATATCCCTGTTCACACTCCTTACTTGTTATGCCAGTAACAGATGTCCTACATACTACTATGAAAATGAAGGACACTCTTAATGCTAACATATGGATAGGTCAAATGTTTTCTATGCCAGTTTTTGGATGATTGTATGAACACCAGTTTTACTGATCATAAAGCAGCGTCTGTTGTTTATTTATATTTATGTGTGTTAACAGAAAAGCACCAAATAGTTCCCAGCATCTCTTCAACCAACTGCTGATAACAACAGAGTCAAAACCCCTTTAGTAGCAAAATCATGAAAACAATGGCCTTCCTTCTCTATGGAAAGTTTTGTCTATAATCAGATGCAATGCCTTAACACTTACTTGACTATCAATTTATAGTAGGCTGTTTGCTGCTTAAGAGACAATCTTTTCCTTTCCTGTACTAGTAGGGGGGCTGGACTAGGTTAAGGAGCTTCACTTGAGCAAGGTGGCAAGACTCATTACCTCCAGTGGCTGAGCAACAGCAGAGTCCTTCCAGAAAGTCTAATCTCTCTTAATGAGCCAAACTTTAAAGACTGTGGAAACTGTCACTTGAGCATGAAAATTTAAAATAGGAAGCATAGCTCCAGAGAGATCAAATAGTTCTACCTTCATTCACTCCCAAGCACTAAACTCTATGCTGGAAAAAGAAGTCTGTGGAGCATTAATTTATGCTCTGGAAAGTGCAGGAATGTTTGGTACCAAGCACCCTCCTGCTTTGGGCCCCCTCAACTCACTTACTCCCAACAGTCATCCCCTTGGCCTCATTCCATCTGCACATACCTTCCTACATCACAAAATCAGAATTGATCATTACCTGGTTACAGTCTCAGCTCTCTACCCATCTCAGTACCTTCCTCATCCTCAGTATTTTCTCTTGTCCCTTCATCATGCAATTCATAGAGTCATAGGGTTAGATGAAACCTCGAGAGTGATCTAGTCCAGCTCCTTGACAAAATTTGTTAAGAACAACAAATTCTTCATTTCAGACAGACACGCCTCTTTGAAAAATCTCCAGTTATTTCCCAGCTTTCCTGGGCAGGTTGTTAAATTGTACTGCTGTTCTTACAGGCAGAATTTTTTTCCTAATTTCTTCCAAATCTGCTGCTTTGCTGCAGTTTAAACCTAATGTCACATGCCCTGCCCTTTGTGGCAGGGGAGAACAATCTTGAAATAATAATAACAATAATGAAAATATGTCTCATCTTGTGTGGGTTTTCACTGTTCTTTTCCCATTAAACTGAGGTCCTGGCCAGAGAAGCATATATTTGTCATACCTGCAAAATTTTACTTAATAACTGTATTGAGTTTGCAGCTGAATACCATCTTCCTTGGATGACATCTGCTTCTGAATTATATTGTAGATCATCAGTGTACCTTTCTCAGATGATGCATTGTTATAATGTTCATTCAGTCTTATGATGTATTAGTGAGATAGATCATGAAAGCAAGGCTTTTGGTACTATACCATAATGAAATCACAGTGCCTTCCAGGGAAGAAAGGGTTTAGGACCATAAAGGAAAAGTAAAGGCATGATTTACAATAGCATTACCTGTGGACAAAGCAGCTCTGTATACAGGGTTCTTTGGTAGCTGATAATTTCATGCCCTATTATACCCCTACCCAGATAATTTAGTAGGTCTTAATCAATATCCTTAGATGTAACAAATTGTGCTAAATTCATCCCTGGTGCATCTCCATTGACTTCAGTAGAGTTAGTTCAGGAAAGAAGCTGACTCATTAAGTAAAATCCATGGTTGTTTTTCAAAACTTTATATAACCTTCTCCTGATTTTCAGGAGGACATTGAATGAGGACTGTACTTCAAAGAGGCGTGCATGATTTTTAAATACTCAAGTTGAGACATCCTGTCAGCTCCAGTATAAAATTATGTAAGATTTTGAAAGTGCCATTATAAACATTTATTTACAAAATGATGTCATGTTTGCAGGCCATAGAAATTGAATTTCTGGGATTTTCATTCTTTCTGCTTTTGTTGTTTTCATATTTGTGTTCCAGATATAATAGGAATTAAATTAATCTTTTCTGTTTTGTTTTATTTTTCCTCTAGACATTTTTTAACTGAAGACAGCTGCAGTCCTTCTCATGGCCTACAATGGCCCTTCAAGCAACCTGCCACTGGGCGCATCTATGTGTGCGCCAGACTGCACAGCTGTTATTTGTTAAGCAAGTACTAAATAACTGATTAGTAACTGATATTACCGAGCAGTCTGGACACCGCACTGGTCTTTTCCCATACTACTGCACAGTAGCAACAAGCTGCTGCACAGTAGCACTGGCATCACAGTTCATGCCCACCAAAGCTATGATGCTGTAGCAACAAGCTACAGCAATGCAGCTCATCACTGTGTTGATATAATGCCTTGTGTAGATGTGCCCTCTGTTTCCCTTTTAGCTCCCAGAATCAGCCATTCACATCTAGAATCTCTAAACCAATATTCCCCTTCTTTTGGGGTGAAGCAGAGTTTCACAGTTCTTCTCCTTAGGGCTATGTTTCCAGGACCCATAGGCCCTATTAGGCCCCCTGTCCCCCACCTCCAAACCTGCTTTATGCCCCAATTCTGCCCAAGCTCCCCCACCGCCGTTAGTCCCCCAAGCTAGCCCCCAGTTTATTCAGAGGGGTAATAATTTGTGGCTGGAATATTTCAACAATCCATTAGTAGCCACCACAACCCCTTTTCAGTGCACCATTGAATGAATCAAGGAGAAAGTAACAACTTGGTCCCAGGAAGAAGAAAGTAGAAAGATATACTGTGCAACTGAAGGTCCTCTGAAGCGGTACACAGAAGAATGGAGAGATGTGTAAGCATATTTCTTACTCCTGTGATACGTGTGTACTCCAAGACACAATTAGACCCTACATAATTAAAGATTGGTAAACCATGTTTTTTCTAAAGGACAAGCCAGCATAGCTTTCTTTGTGGTTAAAGTCAGAAATTAATCTCTTTGCATTTTTCAAACTGAATCCTAAACCCCTTAATCATAGAATCATAGAAAGTTAGGGTTGGAAGGGACCTCAGGAGGTCATCTAGTCCAGCCCCTGCTCAAAGCAGGACCACCCCCAACTAGATCATCCCAGACAAAACTTCGTTTAGCTGGGTTTTGAAAACCTCCAAGGAAGGAGCTTCTATCACCTCTCTGGGTAACCTGTGCCAGTGTTTTACTACCTTCCTAGTGAGAAAATTCTTCCTAATATCTAACCTAACCTTTTCTTGCTGCAACTTGAGACTGTTGCTTCTTGTTCTGTCATCTTCTACCACTGAAAACAATCTAGCTCCATCCTCTTTCGAACCCCCATTCAGGTAGTTGAAGACTGCTATTAAATCCCCCCTCAGTCTTCTCTTCTGTGGACTAAATAAGCCCTGTTCCCTCAATCTTTCCTCATAAGTCATGTCCCCAGCCCCCTCACCATTTTTGTTGCCCTCCTCTGAACTCTGTCCAATTTCTCCACATCCTTTCTGTAGTGAGGGGCCCAAAACTGAACACAGTACTCCAGATGTGCCCTCACTAGTGCTGAATAGAGGGGAGTAATCACTTCCCTTGACCTACTGGCAACACACCTACCAATACAGCCCAGTATGCCATTAGCCCTCTTGGCAACAAGGGTATACTGTTGGCTAATATTCAGCTTATTGTCCACTGTAACCCCCAGATCTTTTTCTGTAGTGCTGCTGCCCAGCCAGTCAGCCCCCAGCCTATACTGTGACATAGGATTGTTCTTTCCCAAGTCCTGAATTTGCTGAGGATGCACTCTATGCCATCTTTGAGGTCATTAAGGAAGACACTTAACAAAACCAGCCCCATGACCAACCCCTGGGGCACTCCACTTGATACTGGCTGCCAACTAGACATCGAGCCATTGATTACTACTCTCTGAGCCTGATGCTCCAGCCAGGTATCTATCCACCTTACAGTCTTTTCATCCAGCCCATACTTCCTTAGCTTGCCTGTGAGAATGCTGTGGGAGACCGTATCAAAAGCCTTGCTAATATCAACATACACCACGTCCACCGGCTTCCCTGCATCCACAGAGCCAATCACCTGTAATGAGTCAAATCACTTTTGAATCTTAGATGAATAATAAAATCCACATTATTAAAGTATACATTTATTTAAAAGATAGAGTTGATGTAAATGACTTAACTATATAAACCATTGGGTACCTGTACAGAAGTCAGGAAGCTGCTCCGATGCGCTGTAATTACAATTACAGTGCATTGGAGAGTGGCAATTAACACGCTCCAACCATCCTCCATATTTCATGCATCAGTGCTCCAAGAGCTACTCTAGTTAAAGTGCCTCCCCTCCACCACATGCCCTCAAAGCACATGTAAAAATACCCATTGTTTTTAAATCATGGCTAAAATAAAAAGAACACATCTTCTTTTAACTTATCCATTATACAGTAAATTAGTGCTATTTTAAGCATAAGTAAGAACAAAAACATTCAGATACTTGTATGTGCAAACTGGGCTTGACTCCCATATAATTTTCTAATTTGTCTATCCTCTCAGTACAATGTTTAAGTGACAGTTTTCATTAATCAGTTCATAGTCTAGTAAAAAAATAACTAATCTCATAAACAAGATTCCCTTTATCACTATATTTTGCACATTCTGATTCTCAGACAGTTTTTTACAGGGTTATTCATTAATTAGGTCTTTAATTATGGATTAATTAGCAGTTGAATTACAGTATTCCTTACAGTTGCTCAACTCTTGTAACACTAATATGTTTGCCATCAAGCTTGATAAATGTTACAAATGTAAGGGAATTTATTTCAGTTCCATCCCCTGACACTTCAATGAACTGACAAATTATTCAAAGTGATATTTTCTTCTGCAATGCAACTGAGGAAACATCTTACTGTTTTTATATATGTAATTTCTTACTCTTACTTCATGAATTCTACTAAGGAGATGACTAGTTTTCATAAATATTGAGAGACACCTGGTATACTTGAAGCAGAGTATAGAAGGAAACAAAATAGAAAAATAAGGCTGAATATTTTAAGGATGATTTTATTATGGATACCTTAACTAAAATATATCTTTTGATTAAATAAAAAAAACTTTAACATTAAGGCAACAGATGTCTCAGGTCTATTTTATGCCATCACTTTTTAACCAGAACACTGACTTAACCCCAAATTGCTTCAAGAGGATGGATCTTATTCTCAAGTCTGTCCATATTCTATTTAATGCAGGACCTAAGAATAGGCGTCACATTTTGGGGCCACCCAGAGTCCAATTTAGTCCCTTTTTAAAGGTTGCAACATCTTAAATTTTGTCCTAAGTTCCCCATGGCTCTACATTCATGGATAAGATTAACCCCGCTCTCTTTTCACCTTGCCCTGAGAGTGTAAAATAAAATGCCTATGTCAGACTTCTGAATCAGGCCTCATATCCTTTCTAGTTACTGTAACTGCAAAGGATACTTTAGATATCTGATTGAACATCATGGCAGCTGTTTGCTTTTAGCCAGCTCCTGGGCATTTAGATATTATGATGATAAAAATCAGCAAAAGCAACAAGAACAGACAGAATATATACGTTAGAGAGAGCTCTGCTCCAAATTACAGCAGATACAATACCTAAATTATGCCACTCAATCCCTTAGAGCCCACTGCATTACTTGAAATGAGGGTGGAATGGGTTCCACTAAAACCTCTGTTTTAGCTATAGCCTCCCCAAGAACACTCCCAATGTCTTGGGGGGTGAAGTGTAGTGTTGGCATGGTACTGACCATGTCAGTTTTATGCTGTCATAAGAGCTTCCCCAATAAGAGCGGCTTTCTTCCCTTCATGCTGTCTGAGAGGTTCAAAGGGGATGAAGCTATTGGTTAGGATTTGTCCCACTGATGAGATCAGTGATAGATAAGTGTTATCATTCATTAGTGATCGTCTCAGGAATGCTGTTAGCTGCTTCTGAGGTTCAGAGAACATGGGCATGTCTACACATGATATTAACGCTATGCAATAAACTTTGCCACAGTTTGTACTGGAGTTTTTTGCTCCTGGGTGCAGCATTTACACATGCACCCAGGTCTGCAACACATTCAGCTGGGGCTATGCCACCCCGGCTCACAGGGAACCTGGGGTGTCAGCCTCCCAGCCCAGAGCTGCTCCAACCCAGCTCAATGTGCTGTGGAGAGGCTGGCTGAGGGACAAGTGTGCTACAGTGCAGGGCTAGCCAGCCCTGGTCATCAGCCCCAGTCATTATCCACACATGTGTTGCAGAAGAGTAAATATCCCCACTATAGGATAGGTATTGGTTGCAGACATATTGGTCTAAGGACATAGGCAGACAAGGTTCTTTGGGTAAATCAGATATACTCGTGTCAGGCAGTACTATCCTATGGCAGAGTTAATTAATTTACTCTGGCCTTATAACGCCACATGTATCACAGTGATGTTTTACTCTAGAGCTAATTAGGCAACACTGCAGTAAGCATCTTGTGTAGATGCATCCCCCATATTTGGGGGGTGGGGAAAAGCCTTTTAGCATAAAGTAATCAACAAGAGATGGACACGACATAAATAATAGTAGAAATAACAATAAAGACAACATTTGACTTGAAATTATATGTTTTGTTCACAAAGATTTAGCTGGTTAGATTTCCTCTACCTGTTTTAGATTAGCTCTAAGTGGCCTTCAGAGGCTGAAGTTTTATAACTCTTTTTAAATTCTACTCTAAATTTTGACAGACAACAAAGATAAATGACCAATCTCTCCAACAATTTTTTTTTTTTGCTGAAAATCATTTTCACACCAACATATGTCCTTGAGATGTAATAGCAAGCGTTTATTACAATGGAGTCACAGAGTGAGCAGACAGCCAGTGTCTTACAAGCTTTCCTAATATATAAAAAAATACAACATATTGGGCTGAATTTGTCACAAGTGTAAATCTACTGAGGTCACTGGAATTATACTTGGGATGAGTTTAGCAACTATCTTTAAAGTATAGAACAGATATATCTCTTAGGATGTAATGCCCTGTATTTCCGTTATTTTTTCTCATATACATTGGCACATAAGTCTTTCATAGTTCAGCAGCACCAATGAAGACCTGATGACATCTTTTCACTCCTACTTCCCTCCCTGACCCCACATATCCAATGAAACTCAATAATCAACAAAATCACCACTTACCTATAACTAAAGAACACTAGAGTCCAGAGCTCCCACGTATAGACTATGGTTATTTAATTGGGGACTCTGAGGTTGTTTACAGCAGCAACATAATTCGTAGTGAGCCAAATCTGTTTGAAACCCACAACGTGACTAGCCTTCCAGATGTACTAATATGCTATATTTGTAAAGTGATAACATGATCTGTGGTCTGAGAGCAAAGACGTGCATGACAAATTATCTATACAGCATGACTCAGCAGTGTGAGATACAGCAGTGTTAACAGGACAGACTCTTATTTGCACTATGAAGAGAGTGATAAAGCTGATGTTATTGGGACCTATAACCTAGGATTATTTAAACCAAATACTGGGTGTATAGTTTCCACTACTATCAGTGCTTGAAAGTCAATATTTTTGTTGGTTATTATAATGCATATAGTGTCTATGGACCAGAAGCACATTGTTTCCATAGAAAAGAAAGAGACATAGAAAACCTTTGCAAAATTTAAGACAACTTGCAATCATCTCTCTATGTGAATTCATAGTGCCTTTATAAGTTTTACTAAACTGTAGTAAAAAACCATTTTGCTATGATTCTGATTACAAAGTTATTTCAGAATGGTTGGTCTGAAAAAAAGCTTCTTTTTGCTAACAAAGCAAAAGATTTTGATTAAAGTCTTTCTAGTTCATATCTAAAGAGACTGAATGGTAAATTACAAAAGAGGGACAACCAAAATACAATCACTGAATTGTGGATTTCAGCATGAATAAGTTCAGATTCAAGTTCCTAGTATTAGGTCCACTCTTAGGCTAGGTACAGACATTACATTTACCATATGGTAAGCATGCAGAAAGCACTCTAGGGCCATAACCAAACAGAAGTTCACTGCACATAGAGCACCTTAAAAATGGCAGATCCTAATATAAGATAACCATGGATGAATGTAGTTTAGTGCACTTTACCGAACCAGATCATTGCAACTCAAGTTAGGTTGCAGTCCCACAGCATCCCAAGATCCCACCACAGAGCAGTGTGGTAGCTTCATCCAGTACATGACTGGATAGGTGGTGGCAGCAGTGCTCACCCCCAGAGCTCCACAGCTTCACAAAAACAAGGGCTCCAGCCAGCCCCTGTCCTGATCAGCTGGTGAGCTCAGAGCTCACTGCTCACATGGAGCTTCAAGCTCAGAGCTCTCTGCATATACACAGCACAGCCAAGTGGGGGGAGGGGGCATACCCCTCTTGCCTCATTCTTGGATCTGCTATTGTGACTGCCAGAGCTGCTCTGTTGATGTGGCTACTATAGCCACCACATTGGCATAGTTCTGGAAACTCGGGACTGAACACCACCAGCACTCATCTCCCAAACTCCTTGTATGCTACCAAATTCAGGGTCTTCAGTAACTGTTATCCACTAACATAGGCAGCAAGGCAAAAACAGAGTGAGTGGCGGCAGCAGTCACCCCCTGGGTTCTGGAACTGTACTAACACAGCAGCAGCTCTAGAAGCAGTGTCAACAAGCTACCACCCCATTGCCAGAGGTGGATCATCTGGCCCAGGAGATGTGGGCCAAATGACCTAGACATCCCTGGACTAGATGAGGCCCCTTCCAATGCTATAATTCTAGCAATGAGGAGTAAAAGGCTATGCCTATATTTTGAGTAGAGTATTCCAGTTGGGCTGTTCCTGAGCTCACCAAACCCACTGTTTAAACAGAAATTCTCCAAACCTGTAAGGATGCCAGTTATAAGGCTTCTTGCATTATGGGCTGTGTAAGTTGAGGTCAGCCTCACCCAGTTCACTAAGCAGGGCCATTTGATCCCCAGCCCCCTCCCCCTGATTGTTTCTGGTGCTCTTTTCAAGGAATTCCTGCAGCACCTTGGCCCTGATGTGCAACATACTGGCTTCAGTCCTTGAGTAGCTCCTGCCTCTGACTTCCCTGGTTCCTGCCCTAGTACCCCTGACCACATAGCCAGCCCTTTGGACATTGGGCTCGTTTGACCTAAGCTCACTTCCTGATCCATGATTCCTGTAAACCCTCTGGTGTGCTGTTTGAATTCCAGTTTGTCTGCAGCTAACCTGACCCTGGTTAGTCCCCTGGCTTGGTGCTTGGCTCCTGACTTCTGACCCTCTGGCTTGTAAGTCAGATCTGCCTTTTGTTGCTCCAAACTGTGGCTGACCTCTGCAACTTCCAGTCCACCCCAGCTCTAGCCACTAAGCATGGCATCCCTATGGGCTTTGACACCTATGAAGGCTGTCTGAGGCCTCTCTTTGCACACACTCTCATGTGCTCAGTTTTTGAGGGTACTTGAGAATAGCTGCTGAGGACAATCATAGAACAGCCTCACTAGCTGACTTTCAGATTTGGACTGGCTATGTGAGCACCAGCTGATGAGGTGTGCTTGGAGATGATCTAGCTGGGACTCACTGCCACTGATGTAGACTTGCCACAAAAGACTAAAGAACTAACTCAGCAATTGGAGGAAGAGATAACTGTAATAGAAAGAGAGGTTGTGAAGCAGACAAGAGCCCACCAGCAGCCCAATATCTCTTCCTGTGAATTTGTATGGTACGTTGCAGAATGTGTTCCCAAACTTCACCTTTGATCACAATGAAATAGTTTTTAATTATTATAAACAACAAATTGCCACCACTCTGATTTGTCTCCAAGGCAATGAGCTCCTATGCATCCAGCTGTTGATCTTACCTTAGAATTGGGAAAGGTGGGAGATCTTGTGCCATTTATGTTTCAGCTAAATAAGTATTGAACTGGGCCTCATCGGTAGACTGCTGCCACTTTAGTTGGTATCATCTTCCTGGCTTCAGCAAGTGATGTATATAAAAGTTGAGTAATTTGGGGAAAAGGAGTGAGCCTCCAGAAGGAGGAGGAGCTAGAAATGGAGGAACAGGCACCCAGTACAATGCTCCAAGGATTTGAATTATTTCAGTAAACTATAAGACACGACTGTTGACATTGATAAATGATAATGCCCAGATTTTTTTATAGCATTTTTCATCCCTAGATCTCAAAGCATTTTACAAAGGAGATCAGTATTATTATCCCTATTTTTACAGATGAGGAAATTGGTTGTTTAAATCATCAACCCACCTGTATTGGCACTGAATCAATAAATTCCAGAAATTTTGGCAATTAATAATCCAAAGTGAACTTTTAATATCTGAAAGACTGTCAACTAAGGATTTAGTACCCAAAGTTATTTAAAAAAAATAACTTCTACAGGAATGTCTAGTTGCTTCCCTACCTTCACAGATCCAGTTAAGCTATCCAAAATTAAGCCACAGCTCAAGGGAGTTTTTAAAAAAATGCATTCATACAGACAGCCTCCAGTCACTAGCTCTGAATACACTCTGCTGACCTACTGCTATAACAAACACAATACAAGTTAACAATTAATGGTTCACAGAAAAAGGAACAATCCAGCCACTGAGTAAACAATGCCAAATACTAGCCCCCTGGACAAAACAAATCCCTACTTCCATATCCCTCATCTGTTCAGACATGAATAAATTCCTGAAAATATTCTGTTTTCTGGCAATCTCTAGAAAACCACAGGCATTAAGAGTAAGTCCCTGAATAAGATGAGGTCCAGAATCTCTCTGGGGCTCTACCACTGCTAGAAATAGGCTATTAGTCTAGATGCAGCTCTCATATATTACTACCTGATTAAAACAGGTTTATGAGTCCCAATAGTTAAAACACCAGAGAATATCAGTGCCCTTCTACACCAGAATCCTCATTGCTGTTACCAGCAGTGGAGATGCTTTAATGGGAGACTTCTCTAAAGCCATTTGCTTTTTATGGGAAGCCCTTCGGTGATCCCTTTCCCACAAAAGTTTACCAGAAGCTTTTCCTGTAAAAAGACAGACACAGGATCAGGCTGCACAAAGAACTAGCTGCATAGATTTTCTACTTCTTAAGCAAAATGTGCAGTCCTGACCCAAGAAGAATTTCGACTTATTGCTGTATATTCACAGCAGTCCAGTGGCCTTCAAGAGCTACCTTAAACAAGCTTAGGGATAACTGGAATGACATTACAGTGTTTATGTCCCAAAACAAGTCATGCCAACAAAACTGATTTTTTCTTAAAAAGGTATCAATGCCCTTCTTAATTGTATGGATCAATCCTTCCTTATATAGCCCTGTGGGTGAGGGAAAGATCCCACAATGAATTTTTGGCTGAGCTCCAGCTCTAGGACAGCTGCTCTAAAATGCATTTGGAGCATGTCTGCAAAAGCGTATGCAGACCCGATCTATTACTGAGATCATTAAAAAAAACAAACAAAAAAAAACAAATCACACCCTCTAGCTGAGAAAGGTATGCTGACCAAACCCTAACATGGATGTGCCTATGCTTACAAAAGAGTGCTTCTGTAAGCTTAGCTCAGGGGTAGGCAATTATTTTGGGCAGAGGGTCGCTTACCGAGTTTTGGCAAGCTGTCAAGGGCCGCATGCATAGCCCCGCCCATTGACAGGTGTCCCTCCCCTCCCGTCACCATCTTGGGACAGGAAGTCCCGCTCCCTAACCCCTGACCTTTGCCACCAGAAGTCCCTCCCCTTGCCCTTAAAAGTACTCCTTTCAGCAAGGGGTTTTGCTATCTCAGAAGCAGAAAAATACCAAATTATATTCTAAAAAGCAAGCATCTAAAACATTCATTAACTTAATTTCAAAAAATATTTTGGCCCTGGTTTACATGTGTTTATATAGTGTACATACAGTCGATTGCATAATTGCTTAAAATGAAGTCTTATGATTATATATTGTGGCGGGGTGGGTATAGGTTTGTGGGGGGCTGTGGGTACATGGGATGAGGGAGCATGTAGAGGTATGTGTGGATATGTGGCGAGTGTGTAGGTATCGGGTTTGTGGGGGGATGTGTGGGGTGGGTGGCTGGGATGTGTGAGGGGGTGTGGGTGTGGGGGTCTGTGTGTCTGGCAGTGCAAGGAAGGTGTGGATGCATGTATATGGTGAGGTGTGAGTGTGGGACTCACCCTACAAACACACTCTGCCCCTTCCTGCACACACACACACACACTCTGCCACCGCCTGCATACACACACTACTCCTGCCTGCACACACACACACACACACACACACACACACACACACACTGCCCCTGGGCACACACACTGCTGGGTTCCTGCCTCCTGCTGCCAGCTCCCCCTGGGTCCTACTGCCCCTGGCTCCTGTTGTCTTTGAAAGGCAATCAGGAGCAGATAAATATTTTCAATTTTTTTTTTACGCGTCCTGCAGACCAGATAGAATGGCCTGGTGGGCTGCATCCAGCCCACAGGCCAAATTTCGCCACCCCGGCTTAGCTCATCCCTTCCAGTGTGAGGGTAGTTTTAAGTAATAAACTATGCTATGCTATGACTACTAGGGGGCTCTGTTATACTTGCATAACTGTACGGGCAAAGCCCCATTTTGTATAGATGACAGAGTAGATTTGCACCTCATAGACTGACTAAATCAAAGAATATAGCATAAGTTTTTGTAAAAATCATTTTGTATAGACAACCTTTAGCAACCCCAGCTCCCAAACAGTTCTCAGGGTGTGGACACACCTACATGTGGAGCCATTTCAAAAGGGGAGATGAGTCTCTTACACCCAAGAGCACAGAACCAAGTATACATTAACAGTTAGGTCTAGACAAACTGGGAATGACACAAATGTAAGCAAAACAGCTGCAACTTTTACACAGCTTCATCCAGGGTTAAAGCTGGAGCAGTTTTGTTAAAGGCATATCATTCCCAGCTTGTCCACATGTAAGTGTGAAAATGTGACTGCTGCTGCCACTCAGCTGTTACCCTTTTGAAATGGATCCAAATGTAAATGTCCACACGCTCAGAATAAACAATTCAAAGGGGGTCACAAGAGAAGGAAAGAGTAAGTTGTTTGCAATGGCATTTAAAATGTCTTGGAGGTAAATTTGGTGTATTGAAAATATTCTTTAGGAGATGCCCTACCTGTAACGTGCATTCGCTATAGTCTGTAAATCACCAACGAAAAACCTGCTGAGAGTTCCTGGTTTTGCCAATGCTTTAAAGAAGAAGAATAGCATTTTAATAGATATTTCTGCAAGACACTGCAGACTTTGCAAATCTTTTTGTTCAGGGAACACTGCTGTGACTGCACAAGTCGTATCCAGGAGTTTGCTAACAAAATTATAAGGAACCCATAGTCAGCACTATACAAATAAATGCTAATACCAGCTGACTGGTCTTCCATATGAAAGATGCATACAGATGTAAATCTGAAGTAAAGCCCCATACTCACCTCAGGGCCCTTCTAGAATTGCTTCCAGTTGCATCTGATTTTACATGATTCACTTCACTCAGTCTCTAAGCTGAATATTGGGCATGTTATCTATCAACTGATCTCTTTTTAGACTTCATTGTGTAACAAATCAAACATGCAAAAGGCCATTGTGGCACTTAATAGAATTAAGATTTATTTATGTTGCATCTCACTTCCTAATAACTGCTGCTTGAAAGAGGAAGGCACACTGGTGGGAGATAAACTCAGCTGACAACTTCATAATGATCTCATAAAATTGAGTGAAAAGCAGAGAGCCCTTGATGGAGATCAAGGCAGTGAAACAGCAAAACTTCCTTCCAGGAGTGCGTAACTTCATGAAGGCCAAATGCACTGGAATGAAGGATATTCTCTAAATAAGATTAAAATTGGAGGAGAAACAGGATAGAGGGCAAAACTCAGCTTTCTCTTGCACTACATTTTTCTGTCAAGACCACAGGAATGCTATAGAAGAGTAAACAGATCATTGGCCTTTCTAGTGCAACATTCTGCCAGTGGCAGACGGTTCAGCCATTAGGTTTAAGGGAGAGATATGCTTTGTCAACCCTGAAGAGAGCACATTCCAACACAGATTCCCAGAAGTGATCACTTTATGCCCCGTAGCATTCCACTTTAACAAACTATAGAAATTCAAAGAAATTACTCTACTCTGAACCATCTAAGAAGCAAGACACAGATATAACAGAGACTGATGTCATTACATCCTTCTTGCTGACCTGCTTTTTTGCAAAAACACAGAAGTGCTTGTACTTAACAATAAAATAAACAGTGCCATCTACTGACTAAATATTAATAACAAATTCACATATATATCAGTATTATAGCCTCTTCTGCCTTTAACAATATTGTTGCACCATGATGAAAGCATGTATCCACTTTCTCTCTCTCTTTTCCCACCCCCTTTCCCTCTCTGTTACACACGTCCTTAAACATCCTCTTTTCCCCTACACATGGAGTTATGCTATTGGGATACATAATGTATATAGATGAAAGCTTCTATGTGGCAATAGTATCTTGTATACAAGTGTTTGCTTTTCTATTAGCAGTCTATTTTGTCAGAAGCATTCTGGGTGGGTCACAAATGGGAAACAAGCAGTTATAAAATGAAAAAAATATGTGAATTCTTGCTATTCTTTAATCCATAAGTGATTTAATTTTTTTTTTTCAATTGTTGGGTTAATGTTACTGAGCTGAAGAACCTCCCATTAATCAGTCCTGGATATTCAAAAAGCCTATCCCTTGCCTTTTGATAGGTCCAGCATTCTTTTCTGTGGGTACACATAGATATGCCAAGAATAATCTCTGTTTAGAAGTCTTTGTCACAACAAAAGATAAGGGAAGATAAAGGAAGGATCAGCTTTTGCAGGACCTAAGAGGCAAGGACAATAAATTCAAACTTGATGCAGTCAAGGAGTGGAGCCACTGAGGAGTTCAAAGAGATGGGCAAGGATGATGATCCTAGCTTTTCATAAAAATAGAAGAGGGTTGTTAACGTTGTCAGGTCACTCAGAGAGGAAGAGGTTACAATGACATCAGGAAATAAACAGCTTAACACAGCCAGATACCTTACAGAACTTGTTTTCACTGGAAGAAGACATGTTCTTACTTCATGTTAGCTAGCACAGTAATTTACACAAGATAAATCATTATTAAAGACAAGGTCCCTATCATTTTAGCACCAGTTAGAAGGTTGATCTTAACAATTCTAGATCACATAACCTTTACCTCAAGCTTCTAACACGTGTGAAAATTAAAAGCTGTCTTGTCTGCACTACAAATTAACCTTGTTAAACCCCATATGATTTTCCCTTGTGAAGAAAAATGCTCAGCTCCATCCAAAAACATATAAATCACCCTCTCAGTTGCAGGGGTTAAACTCACTGGGTACCCAAAGACAAGTTTATCCCTAGCGTAACTTGTTTGTCTGATATTTTTGACCCAAAAGTTTTATAAACCAAGTCTCTGACTTACTATTCTGTATAATGGTGCCTTTAGGTCTCACTGTAAGTCAGCAAGCAATCCAAGTACAATATTTTTGCCACGCTGCTGATCATAGCTTTAAGAAGCAGAGAACAATTGAAAACTAAGTTTTACTCCATTCTTTTTAAAAGTATGAACAGAAGAATAGGCAATATCCCACCAGAGCAACAGCTAGATAAATACAGCAAAGAGCTTAGCATGAAAGTTTTCAGCTTAATGACTTATTTATTAGATTAAATTAAGTTGACATTAGCATGACCAAATAAATGTGTCAGCAAGTACTCAGGTAAATATGGTAGGCTGAAGCATTGTATGCAGAAGAGGGTAAACAGTCAAGGACCATTCCCAGGCTGGAATGATATGGAAGAGGTTTTACCAAATTAGGGTAAAAAATAAAGTTGGATCTAGGGTTGTAATGAAAAAAAAACAAAACAATGAACTATGCATAGGTACAAGTTTAATAGGCAAGTGTTCACCATTGCTCTAGGGCTGTCAACATCACTGTTTTTGCAGTGCTTCTCTGCTTTACATACTACAGGTAGAGAGCAAAAAGAAACATACCACAAAGAGTGCAGCATGGGACCTGATCGTATCAACATCAAGAGGCAGTGCCATGGTTCCCTATATAATTATTGACACCATTACTGTTAGAGGTTACAAGTACTGTTTTTAAAAGATTTTAATTTGAAAGGAAGAATAAACAAATGTGAGGCTGTCAGTTTTTTCAGTAGGTTTGCCTTTCATTTTTTTTACTGCATCGTGCTAATATATAGTGTAGAAGAAGAGAAGTAAAAAAACACAAGGATGGAAGGGGAGGGCTGGAGGTGAATGAATATGAATTTTAATGTTATGAACCTCCTCAATGTGCAGTATGTTAGCAGTAATGTTGATAATGTAATTTAGTCTAAAATGGTCACTCATTTTCTTCTCCACTTAACTCATGAAGCCAATTATCAGAAGAGGGACACCACCAAACCAAACATTTTTATAGCAAATGAAGTATAACGTCTAGCATAAGCCTACCAGATACCCCATTTTCCTAGTACTTCACCAAAGGGACTATTTTTCATTATCATTATAGTTTCAGGCATCTGGGCTTTGTGTCAGTGTCAATCGTAACAATTAAAGGTGCCATAACTATAAAACACATTCTTTCAGTCTGTCAGGCACATATTACAAGTGGGGGCAGTGGCACTTACAAAAGGTAATTACAGGTGGAGACAGTGCTGTTCATCACACAAGATGATGAACTGTGTGAAAGAATGAAGAAATGCTATTCAAGTAAGGAATACCTGTGCAATACACAGAGATTAAACAATAACTTTTAAATAAATTAACCCGGAAGAATGTGATGATTAAAAAAATATCAGTGTAAACGGTACTAAGTGTTTAATTTGTTGAAATGGGTTGTCTCATTAGGACTGACATTCATCATTCTGATTTGAAAAGGGAAGTTTTAATACGTCAAGCCTCTAGTGCAGTTTTAATAAGATAGTTAAAAGTTTATAGGTCTGTGTGCTGGGAAATGTCTAAAGTGGAGAATTTTTAATATGGCAAAATAAACTCTTGGTCAGGGGTTCAGATGAAATTAATATGAGCAACAAAGGAAATAATTTTCAGTGGGTTTTTAGCATTGTTCTATATCAGTATGGTTAGTTACAGAGAGGTAGTTACAGTTAAACTGCAAATGCACACCAGGGTGATCAGAACTTAAGACCATTAGTACTAAAAACACATGGCAAAGTAGCATGGCAATCTAGATTCTTTGCATCATTAGAAAGGTTTGCATCTTCTTTGTGAGCCAGTTCCTTGCACATATCTGTAAGTTAAGAGGAAGTTCCTTTTTATGGTGAAGAACTCTGACTTTTCATAGCTGAGCTGAGGCTATGCTATGCATTCTTACTATACATTTAAAGACTATAAGGTGCTCGGCTATTATGCTAATGAGGATCATAAAAATACCTCAAGCAATCAGAGACAGTATCTAGTCTGTATCATGCTGCTGAGCATTGTAGGGAACAGTATCCCTCAGAGGCTCTTGCAAGATGCAGTTGGAAGGTAAGACTAGGGTCGCTGAGTTCAGTCTCCTGCTACTACATCATATGTAATTCCTTTAATAAATTTCTGAAGCTCCATCTTATAACTAATTTGGTTTTTGCCCCATTGCTCCTACTGGAATGCTGTTCCAAAACCTCACAGCTCTGATTGTTAGGAACCTTCTTACAATTTCAAGATTAAATTTATTTGTAGCCAAGTTTATATTGGAGCTGGTTGTTTTGTTGTGCAGAGGCTCATGTTACACAATCCTGATCAGTTACAACTCAGACACTGAATGAAGTTAGACCTGTCAGATGCCTTGGCTGTGAGTGATTACCAAACACCACATGACATCAGGAGCAAAACCAGCTCAGAAGATACCAAAAATGGAAAAATGGAGCCTTTAGAAGCTCCATTAGAATTGAAACTCCCAGGAAACCCAAGGGGGGACTAAGAATTTTAAACAGTGCTTCACTCTATACCTGAAAAAAAGGTGCCAGCAAAAAAGGAAACAGAAAATAGCCTTATTGCTGACATCGGCTGATTCTGAAGCACTTCATGTTTTTAAGTTTACAGTTGACTCAGGCAGTAGAGACAGACTATGAAATGGTAATACAGTAATTTGGGTACTACACTACTCCACATAAAAATGAAACCCACAAGCAATATACTTTTAAATACAAAAACACCAAAATAAATTGAAAACAAAGAAAATATTGTTAATGATCTAAAAGCAAAAGAGTCTTTGCAATTTTGGAGAGTTAAATTGCTGAAAGAAAATGGATTCTGACGGGGACCTGGTACAAAACGTAAGAGAGAAAGACACTACTGACAGACCCAAAATTAACCTCTGTGAAAGCAGTTAAAATTTGCCAATCAAAGGTAGTCTGGTTAAGACAACCTTGGGACAGATGGATGGATTAGGTGACCTAGGTGGTTCCTTTCAGACCTCAACTCTGTAAATCACCCAATCCATACTGAAGATTATAGAGATGGATGGAGTTCTGGCACTGCAATTGAGTAGGCTACATCTTTTCCAGGTTGGGTAAGAGGTACCAAGGAAGTCTAAGATAGGCAATAACTACAGTAAGTTGGCATGGTTGATGCTGATGTCTCCAGGGAGATTCACAGGTCCGGTTAACATTACAAGACACTACAGTTCCTAGATTTTTATATATATTGAAATTACGTATTAACTTTGATTGTTAAGTTTTACTATTGTTACTTTTTGGCTGGCAAAGAAAAATATGGGGGGTGCATAGGAATATTGAACTAGATTGGATCATCTGGATCTTTGAGTTTGATACCCTTTCATAGCAGGCAACTAGATAATAATGGATCATTCATAAGGTCCCATTCTGGCCCTTTCCACACACTGCAGCCACAAAGCAAGCCCTGAAGTTCCACAACAAACTGAGGAGCTTTCATTAAAAAAAAAAAGTCACAGGAAATGAGCAGGGGAGATCAGAACACTCCCAATATCTTGTTAAAGACACCTGGAAACACCAATGCCTTGTAAAAGACTGTTGGAACCGGTTGTTACATTATGCAGAGGCTCAAATAGCATAGCACTCACGAGTAAAAATTCAGAGGCTGAGTGGAACTGAGCTATGACCAAGTCCTTGTCTCTGAGGAATGTGTGAACAATATAGACATCTCTAAGGGCCAGTGCCTTCTTGGTTGTCCCTTACTTGAGAGAAATACTCATTGGAGGTTGTTGAAGTAGTGGGCCAGAGACAAAGTCCATCTTTTCCTCACCCACCCTCTCTGGAGAGGACTGATGGGTCAAGCTATACCTATGTTCAATGACAGAGGGCTTGAATAGCATATGTAGTGGACTAGGGGGTCTTACTCTTCTACAAATATTATGGAGTACAAGCCAAAATTTACATGTTTGTCCATCACAACCTCTAGGATTCAAATACACTCACAGTTGTGTGCACATATTAGAGTTCACTGCTTACTTCAGGCTTGCACTGACACCACAAGCAAGAGTACCTTTTTAATGTCCTTCCCCAGAAATGTCTACTGCTAGAAATGTTGCTGGGAGAGGAAACAGTACAGGCATTCAGCCTCCAACCACCCCCTGCCTCCTGTTCCTTATGCCTTCCCAAGCCTGGGGTGATCCTGGGCTGTTCCACTCTTCTTGTTCTTGGCCGGGAGTTGAGCAGCAGGGAAAGATTCCCCTTGTGTTCCCAAACTGGGGACATTCAGGTTTGGGAAACAGGTGGGGATCTTTCTTTACCATGCCACTCCCCTCCTGTAGATCAGACTGGGAAGGAAATCGAGCAGCACACCAAAGTCCTCAGCCCATTCTCCAAACCAGCAGAGCAGTAGCAACTTTGAAGAACTGACCATGGATGGATGCAGGGGCAAATCAAGAGGGTGTGCACTGATAACTTGTATCCCTCCTTTGATTCCTGGCCCACTCAAAATGTAAAACCAATTGCCAGGCAGCAGCAGCAGCATTTCATTTCATAGACATCAGGGCTGGAAGGGACTTCAGGAGATCATCGAGTCCAGCCCCCTGCCCAAACCAGCAGAGCAGTAGCAACTGTGCCAGGCTGTGCTGAGAAAGTCACTTGACTTCATGGCTCATTATAATCTGCCTGATCTCTTCTAAACTCTTCATTCCACAAGTGTCAGTGACCCATTCTTTTTACTGGTCTTGATATTCCACCAATCAAGCTACCCTTTGTTCTGCAATTCTGCAGTCTGTTAGCTGCTCCTGGTAATAAAGCTCCTTTTTCACAGCCCCGCAAAATTTTTTTAACTCATTCCAATGAAATTATATTTATTTTTATTTTAATCTTAAATGGAATAATATAGCCCTAGTCCCTTAGCATATTAGTTAAGATTCTAGTTTATTTTTACCTGGAGAAAGATGTGTGTTATTTTATATGTAGGCGTACCATATTTCCAGTTCCAAAAAAAGAGGACACCTATCAGGGGGATACTTCACTCCCAACCCAGAGCCCCCTGGTGCTTCAAATGCCCAGCACTCCCAATTTACAGGGGCCCCCCCATCCCTACTTCTGTCCCTCACTCCCAACCCACAGCCCCCTGGTACTGCCAGTGTCCTACACTCCTGACCCACAGCCCCCCACCACCCTGGTGCACCTTACATCCAAGCCACAGCACCCCAGTCCTGCTGGTGTCCCTCACTCCTGACCTGCAGCCCCCTGCTCCCCCCAGCCCTGCCAGAGGGGGCCCCAGTTGCCCCCATCCCACCCACACCAGAGCACAGCAGCTCTGACTCACGAAGGTGGCAGAAGAGAAAGTCGGGCCTTTGTGTGTGCTGGAAGGAGAAGGAGAGGAGGCCTGTGGCACCCTCCACCCTGGTATGGGACTCCCACACTGCACTAGGTGGTCTGGCCATGCCCAGCCCAAGCAGCATCTCTGAGCTGCCCCACCCCTGCGAGCATGGACACCAGCCTTGGTGCCACCAGCCTGGCCACAGACCTCCCCACTGGCCCTGGAAGGGCCCCTCTGCCCTGCCACCCTCTTCCCCCACTGGAGGGGCAAGTGCCTCGCCCAAGTCCTGCCACAGTCCCAGGGCCCAGACAGCTTCCCCCAACACCAGCAGGTGGGTGTACACACACACACAGATATGGACAGCCCCTAAGCCCTGGCTCTCCAACCCCGCTTCCCATAGACTTACCTGCATCCCACTGCTGAGGCTGCTCCCATGACCCTGTCTGGCTGTATGCTGGCCACATGCGCATGCATGGGCACACACACATGGTGTCCCCTGCCTCCAACCGCCCTTCCCCTGCTCCCACCAGTGGAGCAGAGAAAAATCCCAGACATTTGTTCAGATTTCAATAAACTGCCCAGACAGATGGGCAGACCCAAAAAGAAGACACATCAAGGAAAACCCGGACATATGGTAACCCTATTTATATGTGATGCTGCACCTCACCATCTGCACCCTCCTTTTCAGATTTCTGTATCTGCCCATAGGTGGATGGATGCATGATAGAAAGGTATTATGGGAGACTATTTACCAGGCTCTCAAGTGGTATAAATAAAAAATATCCTCATTAACATTGTACCAAGTTACACTATTTGAAAATCTCATCTCATAGGCCTCTTTCTCTCAAGAGTAGGAGTTCTGATATCAGTGAAATAGGAATGAATCACTTTTTCTCATGACTGTACACCAAGCATCTACTATAATACAACATACTAATATACTTGCTTCCCTGAAATCAGATTCTATCTTTAGCAATTGAACTATGGCTTCTTCTGGTTCTGGCATAACAATTTAAGTGGTGAAAACACATGCAAAATTATATGAGCTTGTCCAACCCCCATAAGTTGCCCCAGGGCTAGCAATAAGATCTGACCATGGGAAAACTGCGTTCATTCAGAAGCAAACCTCTTTGAACTTTACAGCATGCAAGCCTATACAAATTGGTTCTCATACAAAAAATCATTAATCCCTTTTTAATCAAACTTGGAAGAGTTCACACAGCTCTAAAGCTCAGGATATTTATGTGGAGGAGCTGATAACTGCTATCACTGCTTCCTCATTGACTCTTCACTGGCAGCTTCACACTTCTTGCAGTTCTGAGAGCATTGATTTAAAATGCCCTGTAAAGCTTCCAGCTCAATTTAACACCAAGAAGCTGAAAAGAAAGGGTGTGGGGGGATGGGAACTATGCAAAGAAAGTGTTACACAGCAGCTTACAGTTTGAAAATGTTTTCTTACTATGTTCAGAAAGAAACTTGTACCCCATCCATTTATTTTTGTTTCAGATCAAAACAAGGAAGCAAGGAACCACCCCAGGAAACATGTAAATGCCCAAAGCTAAATTTTAGTAAACAACAATTTATATCTAAACATGCAGGGCTACATTTTCAATAGCTTGCACGTCACTTTGCATAATGCTCACACATCTTTGTGCGTACGCAAAGAAATGATTGAGTTTTTCAAAGGCCACAATAATTACTGTGTCTGCACTAGGGAAAATGTGCAAAAATTTGGTTCAGCTTGTTCTAGGATTAGCTGACACTGAACTTAAAATACCAAAACAGCTGTGCTCCATCTAAACTAGAGCTCCCACCACTCCTAACATTGGTAGATATGGACCATTGCCAGCAACATTTAGAAAATGTGCAAACTCTTCTCACATATGGAAGCATCCAGTCCTGACAACTATTGTGTATCTCTGCTGTAATTTATTCCAGTACAAAATAAGTTTGTATCTTTATCACAGGTAGGCCATGAGCCCTCTTCCCCAGAGGGTCTTTTCTGTCCTGAAACATGGCGATACTTGTAAAACTTTTGCCAAATAAAAATTAAGTACTGCTGCCATTCTGACCAGGACACCTACTTTGTAGTCATGTACAGAATTAGGCTTCAAGCCTTGCTTTGCACTGGTAAAGCCCATCTTAGGGGTTTGCATTAAATTGATTAAACTACATTCAACTGAAATTTCTGTCAAGTAATACATTTTATGCTACAGCTTCTTCCATATAGCCAGCCTCTTATGTTTACATGGAGTCATAGGGCACCTATACAAGTCCAATCAAGTTGCTGTAACATGCTGTAATTACAGTGTGTTGGAGCATACCCGAGTCTGCTAGAGTGTGGTAATTATTGTCCTCTAGCAGACTCCCACATCGAGTGTATTGATGTCCCTGCACTGAAAAATGATGGCAGGGTGCTTTAACTAAAGCTCATCTGACAAGCTTTAGTTAAAGTGCCACCACCTCCATTTTTCAGCATTGGGATGCTGATACACGTGACGCTCTAGGTGCTTTAATTAGAGCACCTCTTGAAGCCACTAATTAAAGCATCCATGCTCCCACAGGACATGTATAAACAACCATTTAGCTTCAGCAGGATCTGCAATAAGAGCAATGGTCTGTCTGACTGGAGCAGTTAGTAAGGTCATGTCTAAGAAGTGGCCATGACCACTACTTTGAGAACTAGAAGGTTATGAACATAAAATAGCCTAGGTTCAATTTAAACATGCTAAAATTGACTTAGCCAAGGTTCTTTATCCTAAATAATATTTGATAAGTTGTATCTGAAAATCAGGAATGTTCCATCATTTTTCCCCCTGCAATTATTTTCATCTCTGAGCTTTTCTCCTCAATATCTCCTGGATTTTATAAAAGATATGGGGTCTGACTACTTACACAAGTGTATATTAGAGGCAACGCCACTAAAACCAAGGGAATTGCCTACAACTATCTCTCTACAACCGGGGGAGCACTGGGGCAGTACACACCGATAGTAGCCACAGCTCGATTCTGCTGTTGCACATTTTCTCAGATGAGCTCTAGTGCAGATACGTGGTGGGAGAGGAGCAGATGGGTGATAATTGACTTTCAATTGCTTATTGACTGACCTGCTATGGAGAAAAGCTGAGATAACTGAGACTGTATATAAAGCACTGTTTGGAAAGTTGCTTCAAGATTTCAGTGTGGATTTTGTTAAACAAGTGGTAGCGGTCAGTAAATAAAAGAGACTGCTGGTGGGATACCACAGTTATTTTCATCAGTTGGGAGCAACTGAGGCAGATGTATAATGAGCAAGAGGCTTTCTGCTAGTTTAGAAATTCTGCAAACACCATCTTTACCCCTCTGGCAACCTACTTGATTAACCTTTTATTATCTGAAGTGAAAAGATTTCCTTCATTTTTTAGTCAGATGTAATTGCTTTATGAAGACTTTCTCAGCTGCTGGAATTTTATCAACTGAATTTTACCTGTTTGAAGAAGTTATTTCTCCTTTCCCCACTCCTCTCCTCAATCTGCAACTTTCATTCTTCTTTGCAATTAAGCTAAGCTCTCTTTCTCCTTTAGATTTATTTTTGCTCCGGCTCTGTTCTCTCACATAATTAAAGTAGGATTGGGAGCTGGTAAGAGACTTTTATTGGTTGAATGTTAAGAGTTGTCTTTAAAATATTACCTTTATTCCTTTTCATCCTGGCTCTCTTCTCTAACATTATTAAAGTAGAACTGGGACTTGGTAAGAGACTTTTTTATTGATTGAATGATAAGAGGTGCCTTTAAAATATTACGGTTATTCCTCATACTAGTTTTATAAATCCAGTTTCCTTTATTAAATTAAGGGCAAGAAAAAGGTCATCCAAACAACTGGACAAATATGGCTGTTTGGGGAGTACAGCCATGCCTAAGATATTTTGAATTTCCCCTGGAGACCATTAATGAAACAAATGTCTTTTCAGATGCAGCCTCATGCACCTTTTTATTGGCCTCACACACAGTAAGTTAATGCATTAAGTTATAATTAGAAAAACTGCATCAGCACCAATCTTTCAACCATACAAACTATGAAACTATTGCTAGGTGAATAATTCATAATAAATAATTTTGATTAATTTTACCTTTCTTCTGTTTTGCTATCAGGGTGTGAGCAAACTTTATTTTTCTTGCATTTGTTAAAACATTATTCGCTCCTTGACTTTTGGTCTTACCCCATTTCTGGGCACCTTATGGGCCACTCAAGTTGCTCTATATGTTTATACTACCAAATTTAGATGACTGAATTTTCTAAAGTTGCAATTTTGACGGAAATGTATATGACAAGTGAAGGGTCTACAATTATTTCTTGGTAGCAATGAAACATTCTCACTTTCTGCAGGCCTTTAGGACCTTCTTAGAAAGCGCGCAACAAGGGCATGTTCAACCACTCAAACTAATTCCTATGAGTAAACGTCAGAAAGGCATTTGCTTGGCTCTAAATGAGGCTTTCAAAAAGTCTTTTATTTAAGAGGTCGGCTCCTGAGATTGCTGCGAACAGAACCTCTACTTGCCTCAGTTAAAACAAATAGGAAGTGGGAAATGGTCGTCAGATGCTGCATCTTGAAATACGAGGATTTTACTCTGCATTATGACATGAACTTGCTCTTGATGATGAAAGACAAAGGATGGGTCCAGATTTTTCTATAGTCAGCTTTAAAGCTGCTGCAAGATTTTAATTATTTTTCAATTACTTTGTTCATATCTGTTCTTTTACCAGTGTCTCTAGTCAGAGAGACTCAAATGTCTTCTTCATATTCTTGCTGAATTTATGCTAGTATGGAGCAGGTATGATTTCCCTTACCATGATGTACTGGAACGATTTACTTAAAAAGACTTTAGAACTGGGGAGAAATAGGTGTTAGAACTTTGGTTGACCAAAACAGGAGGAAAATAGGGTGGTCAGTTGCTATCCTGGTTCCAGTCTGTATTTAATACAATGGCACAGGTGTCCAAAGGCTCAAATCATCAACACCCTCTTCTTAAAGGAACACTTCATATAGTTATTTACTAAAGAAGTGTTTCTTACTGTCTGTCTAGCCCCATGAATTTCAATACATCTGAGAGAACATCTTTATATATGGTTGTCAGATGATGACAGCACAGAGATTTACGACACTTGAAAGGCTATGATTTATAGGTATAACACTTAAAAAAAATATCACAGGCAAGAAGTTAAATAGATACAGCTGCAAAACTGGAAGAACTTGTATCCTAGGCAGTTTCTGTGCATGTCTAAAATATTTCACTAGAAGATGCTGTGACTTGAATGAACCAAAATCTGCTCTGCTGTGGCTATGTAGAGAATTGGCTTTAGAAAACAAGGCAGAAGATGCATAAGCTATCCTTCACATTAACATAAACAGGATCTAAAACTGTTGGTTGCAAGCAAGCTTCATGCGAACATTAAGAACAGGAAACTTAATGTTTCAGGAAGCGTCTTGGCTAGACCTGGAAATTGAAATATTAGTTCACCAAGCACTGTCAGAGGGTCACTGTTAGTAGCCCTGCATTTCCTTTCAATGGTCTGCAATATTACCATCTCAAGACCAAACAAATAATGAATTGGGACCCCAAAATTTAATAAAGTTTTTAAGCCAAAGTTGGGGCTGTAGTTTCTGCACTGTCTAGGTGTATAGTCAATACTTCTGATTTCATTCCCCCCACCTCCTGTAAACCTGAAAGCAAGATCCTTTTGTTTTTTTAAATAAGAGATGCAGTTATGGTATATCAGCAGCTGGGACCTGACCTGTGAAGGAAAAACCCCAAATATCATGAGACTTGTGATAAAGGAACAGGAGGTTGGAAACTATGGGTATGTAAGCAGCTGATGCTAGTAAATTGCATGACTCCAAGTCAAAGAATCAGAGGCTTGCTACCTATTTAAAGGTTTACAAATTAAATGATAGTGAAATTAGGAGGCACTCAAACTGCCTTTTATCTTCTGAATGGGCAATGTTAGAAGCTATTCACACCTCCTTTTAAATTCCTTGTGCTACTGATTGCCCAGAAGAAATGCATTCCAATAGCTCGTGTTTTTAATAGAACTACAAAATGTGCATGTTCACCAGTAAAAGGACTCCTTGTTTCACTTATCCTTTCAGATGAACAGCAGATTCTCTGAATACTTTCCATGAGCCCTAAATGGAAGCCAATATAATATATCTGGCTTCCTACACTATTAATGTTCTATTTTCTGGTGTGATAGTCAACTAAAGAAGTTCTCCTAGTCTTTGTGCTTATAAGCAAACTGTAGTTATTGTCATTTTGTCTTCTATTTTCTATGGGGAAAAAACCTGCAAAATTTAACAGTGATATTTCTATCAGCTTGTTGAACAACTCCACAGAACTAGAGAGCTTTCTGCTCTAGGTTTATTCAAGATGTAAAAGTAGAGACATTCACTCCAATTCTCAGCCTATTCCACGAATCTTAAAATGTCAGCTCTAAAATCTTTTCAACTATTTCCATTGTGTGTGGTCTATGCTAAAATACCTAGGAGGAAAAACTATTGGGGGGGTTGTTTTAAATAAAAAGGGGTACATGCAGCAAATCAAACAAATTCTAAATAGGTAATACCTTTTCTATCTTTGTCACGCTACCAAAAAGCTAAACAAAAAGTCCCACCCCCACTCTTGGGTACAGTACAATGAAGAAGACTAGTGTCTAATGGAAAGAGCCCATAGGCATGCTACTAGAGAAAAAAAAAAACATAAGGTGACTTTTCTTATGATGGACACTCTAGAAGACAGACTTGTACAAAATGTAATATTTTGTCCTGTGTCATGTATATGTAATAGTCAATGCATTACTGTGCCCTGTCTTTATATCTTGGAAAGGGTAGTTTCTTTGTATCACCACTTCTGGTGGTTTAACTTGAAATGTATAACTTTGTTTAGATTATTCTTTTGAAGAATATAAAGATGTTCCATTAATTACTCTCATACACATATCTGACCTATCTGTTGAAACAGACTGGATGATTAGTCATGTATTTTTATTAAATGTACTTGTTTTAGCTGCTTCAATTTTAGTAATGCAATAATTACAACTGAGGCTAAGCCCACAACGTTCCTCCATGCCCTTCCTTAAGCCATATATAATTTATTAGAAGCTAAATTTTAAGGGGTCTTTTACTATTTCATATAATAGCTATTCTTTAAACTATGGTGTAAGAGTGGCTAATGTTTTTCCTACAGACTCTTAAACCTGGTTAAAATTGATCCTAATAGAACTGTGCCTGTGACTGACACAGTCCTCCTTGACCTTACTATCTATGTACTTTGGTAGATTTGGAGTTACTGCAATCTGTCCAAGAATGGCTTTAATACATTAGAATTAGGCACACAACCAGGAGGTTGTATTTTTAAATGAAAAGTAATGAAACAAATCTCTGTTGCTATGCAATAGAATTTACTAAGTGTACAGTCTGTCTTTATTTCCAGAAAAGCAACGGCAAAAATAGTCACAAAAACCTGTAAGTTCAAGCCTGCTACACTGCTGTTCTCATAACTAAATTATCTCTCTGATGTAATGGCTCCACAAATCTCCTATAGCATCTACTAATAAGGGGTGGCTGAGGGCTTTGCATAATTATGATTTATAATACAGTAGCAGCTGGTGTGGGTTGAGGTCCCAATAAGCTAGGCAATGTACTTAAAAAGAAAGAGATGGTCCCTTCTGTGAGAGGATTACAATCTAGAACAAACAAGATAGAGACAGGTGAGGAAAAACTATTATTCCCAATTAAAGCTGGAGAGATGATGCACAAAGATGGAGTGACCTAGCTAAGGACACTGATTTACAAAGTGCCTTCAGCACAACATCTTAACAATAAGAGAATCCTCTTCTAGGGGCTCTGCAACCCACAAAGGCTGGTTCTTGTGCCTAGCCCAGGACTACCATAAATGACAGTTACTCTGTGAAGAGGAAGAAGGGTCTTTGAGAAAAAATTGATTCCTGTCTTCCTAAAATATTTCATTTTCACAAAAGGCAAGGAAGTTTGTGGTCAGTATCTTTTATTGGATCAACTGCATGGTTGAGAGAGATTTTAGATGAGCTTTCCAAGTTACTGTTTTGATGGTCCCCTCAAGATCCAGCTCATGTTATTCTGTGTCTATCCACTTCGGCTCCTCTTGTATTAACTAGCCAAACTTTATTTGGTTACTACTTGCAGTACAGCATAACCATCATCAATTGTACTTTCATCAAAAATAGAACAGAAATTGTGAAGTGAATCTGAAAATGTATTCCCACTCTCTCTACTGTAGTTCCCTTTCTAGTTTCTAATCTCATTACCACCGAAGATACCATCTAAGTAGGTTAATAGACTGCTGCTGTGGAGCACTGAGAATCAGTCTAAGCAATCAGTCCAGAATTCAGAGCAGTCAAGTGAAACTTTAATTTAAAGATGGAGCCTGAATCAAAATGCTCAGTCTCAACACCTCTGCACTCTGGGAAAGTCTGGATACACAGCCATACTTTGGGGATCAGCTCTGAACGCTTCTGCACAGTAAACAATGTGGAGTGCTCGTTTATCACAAAGTCTATGCACAATGGATATAGCTGTTCTGCATTTTAATTCATTAATGCCAGATTAAAATCTTTTCAGGTAGGGGAGCTGCCTGGGGCATCCATATGAGCTCCTTCATATGCAGAGGACATAGTTATTTCGACCCAGATCCTCAAAGGTATTTGAGTGCCCAACTCCTTGGACACTTTTACACATTCTCCAACATGTTCTAATCAGAATGGTCCAGACTGCTGCAGTGTCTCATATATTCAGCATCCCCGCATTTCAAAATGGCACTGGGGGGCACTTTAACTAAAGTTCATCAAACAAAGTTTAATTAAAAGCCTGCCACCATTTTGAAATGCAGGACACTGAATACATGAGACTCTGCAGGCATTTTAATTAAGGCAGCTCCTGAAAGCCACTCTAATTCAAATGCCTTCCCCCTAGCATGTACATAGGTGCTCATCATAGGGGGTGGAAGGCCAGAGCTAAAGGGCCTCAGCCCCACCAAATGCAGGACCGTGGACTCTGGGCGGATGCAGCAGGGGTGGGGAGGGGTGTGCACGCAGCCAGGATCACAGCCTGGCATGTGGATCACTAGCAGCACATCAGGCAAGTACCAGTCTACTCTGAAGAGGAAGGGGCTTGGGGGTAGATAGAGGCCCCACATTGAGGAAGGGCATGGGGTACAGGCAGGGGCTGGGGTGAATGGGGCCCTGGTCTGGATGGATGGTGGGACAGTCAGAGCCCAGGCAGCTCATCCAAGGGTGCCAGGGGAATCCCACTGCTGTGCACAACCTGGTGGAGGCCTAGGGAGCACGTGCCCCCCGATCTGTGCATGGAGCAGAGGCAGCTGCTAGTGCACCCTGGTCTTTGCTCCCTGCTGCAGCTGCCACCCCTGGGCTGTACCGTGTCCCCTGCCTGCCTAGTGGTGGGACACACATGGCACTGCACTGTTCCTGGGGTAGCTGCAGCAGGGAACAAAGCCCAGCACACAGCAGCAGCCACTTCTGCCCTGTGCACAGATGGGGGGCATAGGCCCCCCAGGCCTCCACTGAGGTGCATGCAGCGGAAGGAGCCCCCTTCCCCCCCAGCGCCCAGGCTCTGATTGTCCCATGGTCTGGCCCAGCCGGGGCCCCATTCACCACAACCCCATTCCCTCCCTCACCACTGGGGCCTCAATCTTCCCCCTCAAAGCCCTTCCCCTCCTCCTTCCGCTTCCCCCACAGACTTACCTGCTGGGTGGTTGGGGGTGCCCACATGTATGCGCACACACACTCAGCCCCCGCAAATAATTTTTTCTCCCTCCACCTATGGTGCTCATTGATTTCAATGGTGAGAACATAAGAACTGCCATTTACTGGGCAGACAGGAGCAAAGAACGGATGCTGAAAGGGAGAGTGAACAAGGTAGGACCAGGGCATTTTCCACTGTTCCTCTCCCACTTAGAGCTGCCAGCATTTAAGATCTAGGAAGTTCCGATTCAAATGCTGTACCCTTAACTTTATGCTCAGTAGCTACTGATGCACCTTTTCTCCAAGAATTTGTCCAAACCCTTTTAAAATCTAGTTAAGCTATCAGTTTCCACAACATCTTGTGGCAATGAGTTCCACATTTTAATTATATACTGTGTGGGGGAAAAAACTTCCTTTTGTTAGTTTTAAACTTACTACCTACTAGCTTGACTTTATGATCCCTAGTTCTTGTACTGAAAGAGGTCATCAATCCCTATTTACTTCTCTTTACCATTTAGTATTTTGTAAACTTTTATCAAGTCTCCCCTCAAGCATCTCTCTTCTTGCTTGAAGAGGTCTATCCTCTTTCATCTCTCCTCATAATGTGAAACCCCCTCCATACCAATAATCATCCTTGTTGCTCTTTTCTGTACCTTCTATAGTTCTTTATCCTTCTGCAGTGCTGGGGACCAAACCTGGGCACAGTATTCAAGGTGTGGATCTACCATGGATTTTTAAAGGGACATAATAATAGTTTCTGGTTTGTTTACAGTTCCTTTCTTAATAATTCCTAACATTTTGTTTGCCACTACTGAGCTGATGTTTTTAGTGAACTGTCCACAATGACTTCCAGATCGCTTTCCTGTGTGGTACTTAGGTGAATAAATTCTTTGTGAATCTGGGGCTATATAAGTTCATTTACAGATGTTGAATGGCACAAGGCTTTGTAGCAGAAAAGAAATGCATTACCATCTGAGAAAAACAAGAGTTTTGCTCAAATAAACCCAAATATTACCGTAATTCCTGACAAAAGCTCTGATGCTTCCCAACTGCAGGAGCAGCATAAGGATGGTATAATCATTGCTCTGCTCCCACCCAAGCCTTTGGGCACTGGGGAGGCAGTCACATAGGAGCTGAACCTGCATGGTACTACAGAAGCCATGGTCTGTGAGGTCAGGTAGCCTTCATGATACTGCAAAGAACTGAAGAAACCATAGTGGCCCTCCAACCAATGCCAGAGACTACACCAGCTCCAAACTAGCCAAAATTTAATTGATACAAAAGTATGACCCCTGTATTGTGCTTCTTGGAAGACCAACATAGAACAAGTGCTGATCAGATAGCATCTTATATGCGAGGAAAAGCGAAAGAAACTCTCTACTGCAACAGCTTCTCAGTGCACCACAAGCCATAAATTTGAAGGAGCTAAGACTACAGCTGCAGGGCCTTTTAATATGAGTGGCATGGGAGTGTGGAAGCACTATATAAAGTCACATCTGATAGGGATTTTTTTTTTCTGGTATAGCTATACTGGCAAAGCATTTTAAGTGTAGATAAGTCCTAATTCTGAAATACCTTATTTCCTTTTCTGTATGAGAATACCTTCTGCTGGCATAAAACACCTTTATATCACTATAACTGTGCTCACACTGGTGGAGGAAAGGATTACATATTTTATCTTTTCTGGTAGAGGTAAGAGTAAGACTTTCGTGCATGGACAAGCCAAGAGAGAGAAAGTAGTTTTTTTCCTGGTATAATTGTCTACATTAGGGTTTTGATACTCCTAATGAATATTACTTTTGCCAGCAAAAAATTTAGATGTAGACAAAGAGACAGAAGATACAACATACTGTGCAGTCTTACCTTTGTTCCTTTTCGTTAGCAAAAGCAAAGGATAGTAATTTGCCTTTAACTCTGAATCAAATGCCTGAGGTTTTTTTAATCTACAGTGCGATTTTGTTGTATTATAATTACTTGAAAACAAGCTCTTGATGGAAGGAGTGATCTTTAAGAACTGGGTCAGGAGAGATTCTGATCCTCTTTCCCATCTTGTGTGTTTGCTATGGATTGGAAGGAAATGCCTGCTGTGCACAGCTGGAACTGGTGCCAAGGCACTACCTTGTAGGACAGCTATGTTGACAAGTTCTGTTTTTTTCCTATATGTTTCAACCAAATAAAAAAGGTTTGTGCCAGCTTTGCCATTTTGATGACACCCTGGTGATCATTTGCTGGGTAAGGTGTTTCTTTACAAACAGTTACAATTTTTTTGTTGTTTATATGACAATATTGTAACACAGAATATGACACTTGTCTTAAGTGATCAAACTTTTAAAAGCCACAGTCAGCCTAAACTAGAACTACTGATGTCAAGTTGTCACAGAAGTAGCTGGCTTGGCCTTTGCCGACAGAAAATTCTTGTGCTTTCCTAAAGTCACACTATTTTTTCTAATTGGAGAGAAGCCCTGGTCCCCCACTGAGGGTGGGGGAATCCACGCTAAAGCTTTGTAAGTTGTATTACTTAAAAGTTAGCCCTTGGAGCTAGATAGAGACATTCAAAAAGCCTGAGGTAAAATCAATCTAAGTTATGCTGTTTTCTGTAAGTTGCATAGTTTAGATGGATAGTGAACAAAACACACATTCATTCCTGGAGGGAGTAAATCTTAGGCTAGGATCGACCATTTTTAAGCCAGTCTGTGTGCACCAAACTTCTGTTCTGTTATGCGTATAGACTGGTTTTGCGTGCTGAACTTCTGTTCTCTTAAAATTATATAACCGTTTCCAATCACTTACACTGGTAAGAGTGTAATATCTGTACCTGGCTTTAGGTGCTACCCTTCCCTACCTTCTTTCTGACTCACCAACCACCTCTTTTCCATATTAATATAGTGCATAGTATAGTACATGAATATAGCCCTCCCCCTCAATACACACCTCCCCTTAGCATGAATGCATTTATGTCAGTATAAAGGGGCTTGGTACCTACATAGGTATTCCCACAGAAATGCTTTACAAGTAGATGCCATTATTGCTGTATAACTGGATCCACAGCAGGCATTATAATCTGCAAAATTATTTGATAAAACAACACATACACACCAAACCAAAACAGAACAGATATACCAATACACATTTCAAATGACTACAAGCCTTAAGGGCCTGACAGACCTTGCAAACATAACTCCTGCCCTAACTAGAATCTTTTCCAGAGCCAAGGGCTTTGTTCATTATATGAAGTTAGGGAAAGTATTTACTATGGAATTAAAAGTCAACAGTGTCAATTGATTTGTTCTAATGTACTGGTTCTGGGGTTTACCTAATGCTATCCTTTACTGAATACAGCTGCCTCATTTGGACTAATATTAAATGCCTTGTTCTGGTCCATGAGATCTGCTTTGATTTTGGGGCAGATGGAGCAGGTACACCTATCCTGGGAACTGTCTGGATCCAAAAGAATTAGAGACTGAACCACTTCAATGGACTTTTATTCACTGCTAGGCTATGTAGGTTCCAGGCCTTTAGCAGACTATCTGCTTTTCATGCCTCATGGACAATCCAGCCTGAATGTTTGAATGAATATATAGTTTCTTCCTAAGACTGGTAGTATTTTGAAAATAAAGCCCTGCTACTCGATCACCTTTACTTAATTTTGTACTTGTCATAGAAAGAGGGCCAAGTTTATATAGGGAGAAGTCCAAAGAGTAAAGTTTATATTCAACATAATGATATGTTAACTCAGAAAAATCTGATTTTCCTGCTAACCTTGTGTCTGTCCCTATAGAAACATGTATATTCACACATGTACACACGTATGCATACACTAATATCTGAAAGGGGCGGGTGAACATTCAGTGCAAAAGTCTAAGTTGCAGGAAGGGTTAAGTAGGAATCATGGAACATGTTTCTAATTTTAAAACTCATTTTGAAGTTGAACATTTTACACAATTTTAGAGATGCACCAATACATCAGTCCGATATCATATTGGCACTGATATAAAAAAAATTGACTGTATCAGAAATCAGCTTTTTTTTGCCTGATGTGGCCAATAAATGCCCTGTGCATGCACACAGCCACAGCACAGCATGTAGGTCGCAAGAAGCACAGCCCAGCAGCTTAGAGAGTTGCATCCAGCTGGTAAGTCTGTTGTGGGGGAAGGGGAGAGAGAAGAGAAGGGGCGTGTGGGGGGAAGATCAAGGTCCCTGTGGTGAGGGAGGAGGTGGGGCTGGGGCTGCCCAGCCAGGGCAGGACAGGATGCAGGATGGAGCTGCAGCTCATCTGGGAGGCACAGAGTGGGGAGGGGGGCATCTCCAGCTGCTGTGCACACCCCAGGAGGGCACAGGATGTTCCCCATGACCTGATCAGGATGGGGTGGGCTGCCACTGTGGGCTGGGGCCAGGGTGGTGCTGGGCTCTTCCCAGCAGAGGCTGGGCTGGGCTGTACTTGGGGCAGGCAGCAGCAGCACTGGGAGGGTGAGGTTAGGGGAGTTATGACAAATTTTAGGGTGGCTGCAACCCCCCCACATAGTCCCCCCTCTCAACACTGCCACTGCCTGCCCTGAATGCAGCTTGATCCAGGCCCCCAACAGAAAGAGCCTGGCGCAGCCCTGGCTCCAGCCTGCAGCAGATCTGGGGGCACATGCCCCTCCATGCCCTCCCAGAGTGCACACAGCAGTGGGAGCCACTCTCCCAGACAAGCCACAGCTCCATCCCATGCCCCACCCCACCCTAGCTGGGCAGTGCCTGCCCCTGCCCCTGTCCCAGCCCCAGCCCCACTCCCTCCCTCACTGAAGGACCCTCCATCTGCCCCCACCCCCCCAATGCTTTTTCCCCTTCCCCTTCCCCAACAACAGATTTAGCAGCTGGACACAGCTCTTCAAGCTGCCAGGCTGTGTATCAGAAATCAGATCAGTATCAGCTGATATGCCTCCCCATAAATCAGCTATCAGTATAGACCCAAAAAATCTCTATCAGTCCAGCCCTATACTATTTCCTACTTATAAAAGCTCAGCTGAAGTTTGTAACAAGAAAATACACAAGTTCCATTTCTTCTGCCCCGCCTCCCCAATTTGTGGCCCAACAGAAAAGTGCTCGTCTCATAAATATTGAATTTCAGTTACGTTAACAAGTACCTCTTTAATCCCTTTAAAATATGGGCAGGCGATTTACTTCCTCCTTCTGACTAAAACCTGCAAAAACCAGATACACCAGTACAGGTACAAACCAGCTTCTTTAACTTCAGTGTTCCAGACCGACATCATGAAAAGGAAAGCAAATTTTGGTCCTTTACATGGCAATAATAACTTTACCTTTCCTACCTACTGGAAATTTAAACTCAAGTCCACAGTAGAAACATTTATTCAATTGCCCGATGCAGCCTATGATTTCTTGTTCTTATTCTTCGCTATACAAAATTAATATAAAATCACATCTGACTTTTATATTTCACTCTTACACTGGGTACTTATGGAGAACTTCAGAAACTGAAGCAGATTCCAAGTTCAAAGTTGGCTTTGGCTAATTTGATTATATAAACTAATAAAAATGTCTTTCCTTTTAGTGATGACTTAACTTTAAAAGGTTTCCCACATACATTACTGTACCATGTAACATAAGATGGTAAATAGAAACGTGCTACAAGGTTCCCTGCTAGACGTACAGAAGAGGCAATATTTTACCAGTAAAACCTATTTGAAGCAGCCCTCTGTTATTTTCCTGAAGCAAAAAGAGAAGGAGCTCTGCAGTAGATACTATTTGTTGATTGTTAGCACTGAGGGGAAGAAACAGCTGTTTCAGCAGGTGTCTTGAGTTGTATAAAGCTCAGCAGGTTTCAGCAGGTGTTTTGGTGGGGGGGAAACATCCTTTATTCTGAATCTTTCTAGCTACTTGAGTCTTCTGCAGAAGCCAATTAAAAGTATTGTTCCAGTGAGAAAGATTGATTAACAAGTCTTAGTATGTAGAGTTGAAGTAAAATTGTCCTTCAGAAGGTAGACATTAAATAAATGTATGGGCAAGGTAGTCTTGGGAATTAACCTGTGAGTTTGGGAAAACTGCACTATTACAACCAAGAGAGCTCTCAAAAGTCATCTGTCAATTAGCTATTTATCATGACACATAATCAAGTTCTACTTAGAGCAATATGAAAATCAGGTTTGTAGTTGGCAGCCATAATACCTGCCTGCATAAATTTAATACAAGAGCTTGTGATCTTTAGGAATGAAGTCCACAGCTGACTGAATGAAACTAGTTTCCTGAGGTCTAGCTAAGTGATGCTATAGTAAAAGTGGCTAACACTGTACTGGCAAGTATTGATTACCTGTCAGTGAAATGATTCTAGCCCCTCAGTCCTGGGAGATGGATTTCATGAGAGTCTGTAATAAAGCGATTACAATGGGCACAGGAGCACCTCATTTCTGGACAGTACTTGGTGCTTATCTCATGTGTAAACCCAGCTGAAATCCAGACTAGGCATTCCTATCCCTGCATCTGCCTTGCCCAGTTCAGTAGCCATGCTAAGAGCACACCTAAAGCATACATGCCAGGTCAAATCCACACAAAAAAATAATAGAGCCTGCACCTGCATATTGTACAGCTGCAGTAGCAGGGGCCACTGCTGGTCCCTTTCCTCCAGTAACCTAGTGGCTTTGACAGCCCTGCTATCGGTGGTGATATGACTGCTTTCATCTTCTTTCTCTCTCTCCACTTTAAAGTGGCTCCAGTCTTTTGGTGCCCCCTTTCTGTTTTGATAAGCCTGCCATCATTCCTTCTCTTTTGCCCAGCATCGGTACTCATCACCTGTATTGTACCCCAGCTTCTGTGTCCTCTCTGCAGCACCAGAATATGTTTCATTTCTGCCAAACTCCTGTAGCCGTGCCGTTCCAGAGTTTTTCCAGGAAATATTTTAGCTTTGACCAAAAAAAAGAATTTTTTTGGATGGAAGGAAAGTATTATGGGTTTATTTTTGTGGGGGGGTTTGTTTTGGGGGTTTTTTTACCTCCTCTAGTCACAGACCAGATCTCCATCCCTCTTAAACCTAAATGAATCCCCAGGCTTTGTTGCTTGGCCATCCACAACAAGAAAGACCTTATCAACCAAGCTGTACAATGGAGTCTCTGACAGCTCTTTCACCATAAGAGCAAGGATGGTGGTTGGAAAACAAACAAAGAGATTACATTTAAAACTCTGTGCTAGGAAAGCAGCACTACAGTAATAGAGATTACACTTCAGACTTGAGAGTCCTGCAGAGAAGGGGAAACAGATTAGATTTTATTTCATAGCTTGTGGCCTTTTTTCTCCTTCATCCAAAACATCATCTCTCCTTTGCCCTGACAGCTTCTGTTGTTTTTCATTATTATTTAATCCTATGTTTCAACTGTGGTTTCAGAAGAAAGTTCAAAGTTGCCTTTGTTTTTCACAATTTGACACGTTCTAGTACAGTGAGTAACAGCTAACAACACTGACTCACACATTCAAGCAACTGCACTGCCCCTTTTCTGCCCTTGTATTTACAGTGCAAACATAATTCTTCACTATGCTCCAGTGGCAAATGGAAAGTGCAGCATGGCCCCTTCTATAACGTTCCTGGAACTGCCTGCAACATAGCTATATTGGAAATTAGCTTTCCCCAGTGTGACAAGATAAACTATTAATTACTGAGTTTGGCTAGAAAGTTTCATTAGCATAAGCAATGTTCGTTGTCCCCCACTCTTCCCCCAATAATGTAGCTATGCCAGTAAAAGCCCAGGTTAGATGCAATTATACCAGCAAAAATGTTGCTCTATAAAGAGGGTATCATTTACAGGAGAAGAACACTAGGACAGGGGTCAGCAATCTGCAGTCCAGATACAGCCTACTGAGTGATTTAATCTGGCCTGCAAAGCCAGAACGGTGGTGGCCATTCTGTAGCAGGGGAAGCAGAAGCAGAGGATGACCCATCTGCTAACCTACCTTTTAAAAGGTTGCCAATCCCTGGACTAAGTGATTTATCAGAAGGGCTGTATTCATCAACCCTTTGGCTTCATATAACAGTAATGAACCCAAGTAAGCCTAATACATGTCATGCATGCTCCAACTTAATGATCCAGCTCAGGAGTGGCCCCAGGTGATATGCAAGTCATTGGACCTAAATTCTGAGGCTCTGGTCTTCGATTCCTGAAACTGGAACAGAGAAATACTGAGTTCTGTACTGAATACAATGTTCTGAGGCCACTGCAACATTTTTTTTTTACTGAATTAAATAGGAAAACAAACATTACAAGCAGTATTGACCTGCCTGGCCTTTTTGATATGTTCTAAACCCGAAATCTACACATAGTTTGGTTTTCCGGTTTCACATTCCTCCCTTAATATTCATGTTTCAGTGTGCAGCAGGTTTTTTAGTTACCCAGTGCAAAATTCCAATGTAGACAGTCTGAGGACAGCTGAAAAGTTTTCCCACCTCAGGAATTGGCAGTTGAGGCTTTCTGGCATACTGAAATGAACTGAAGATAGTTTGGGGTTTTGATACTGGGAAAAGGCTACAGGACATCTTTCCTCTTTGCTACACTCAGGGGAAAAGATAATTTGATAGCAATCAGTCAACTCCCTCCTTTCCATCAAGCCTGACCCATGCCCAATATTGAATAAAAAGATCAACAGTGACAGTTAGCACTGTCAATATTTAGATTGTCATAATTACGTTCCACATAGAGCAAGGCAGGAAATTGATTCCCCGTTTTAGAAAAGGCTGATTTTTTTTAAGATCTATCTATCCTGGATATGGTCAAACCATGAACCTTTAGAACATTTTTCAAAAAGCACATGCACTCAACAGCCTCATGGGCAGGACACTCACTTAAATCATATTTAACTCCCTGATTTGTATTAGGCAGAAACTCGAACCTTGACTTCCCACAGCCCAAGTGAATTGCTTCACCATCAAGCTTTTTCTCTTGTTTTGGCTCGAGGAACCCTTCTTGACACAAGTTTTATCAGTACTGACCAGAGCTGTCCCTAGGGGTGTGTGGGTCCCAGGGGCGGGTGAGCAGCAGGCAGGGGTGGCAAGCAGCCAGACTGGCAGCAAGTGGCGGCAGCAGAGCCGGTGGCTCTCAGCAGTAGTGGTGCGTAGCAGCCATGGTGGGGCCTCTATGGCACTGACTGCAGAGGCCCCCAAAATGTGGGGCCTGGGGTAGTCACCCCGATTTACCCCCCTGCACCCTCCCCCAGGGATGGCCCTGGTACTGACACATTCCCACCAAATGTCATTTCAACAGATGAACATTTTCCAGTGAAAAATCCTTCTGTCAAAATTTCCAATCAGTTGCCTCCCAGACTTCATGAATGGGTACCATTTCTGTCCCCAGCTGCCTGTTTGCATTCACAGAAATTTCGCATGGCATAAAAGCAGATTTTTTTGCATCCCCAGAGAACTTCTTTCTTTTTTAAATCAACACTTGGAGCTTGTGAACATGACAGACCTTACTGGAATATCTATTCCAATATAGTTATACCAGTATATTTCAGAATAAGAGCATTCATATACTCTTATACAAGTAGTAGTAGGGAACCATCAATCCTTCCAAATCATCATATATGCATGAGAAGTTCCCCAGACAATTGACACATATACCTAGGCAGGAGTGGAGGCTGCCCAGACCTCCCATCCCCTTCTGACCATTGAGACAGAATCCAAAGGCCAGGCTGAGTCCAGACATTCAGTACCATGATGGCTGTAGTTATGTGCACACCTAGGAGTCCAGCCTGGGTCTCCCACATGGCAATCAAGGATTCTACCATTGAACTACAACAGCAGGTTCTTATACCGATGTAACTATAATTGTAAGACAAGTCTGTAAGGCAGGGGTACTCAATGGGCAGATCCTGCCCATGGCATTGTGTCATCCAGCCCACAGGGAACCCCACCCCCTGGCTGCCAAACATGCAGACCTGTGGGCAGCCTCAGGCCAGGTGGGCAGCACCGTAAGGAGAAGAACATAACTGATAGTGGAAAAAAATTCTAGGGGAACCCTATAATCTCACCTGCTGACATGTTAGCAGCTAGATATCCCTGTCATGCTAATGTTCAAATAAACCTCTCAAGGTAGCAAACAAAGTGACAGGGTAGATGGAATGGAACAGATGTGACAAACAAATATGAATGGCTCGTTGAGAGGCTTAACTCAGATAAAATGAGATATCATTCTAGCCCTTTGATCTGAAGAGCAAAGGGTTATGGACTATTCCCTAAAGCTGTTAATACTACGGAGTGTCAACCACTAATGAAGAGTCAGATCAGCATATCATGGAATAACTCAATCACAGTACAGTGCAGCCAAAACTGTCACTTGCCCCTACTTGGTCAGGCAAGCTGACCCCTCCACTTCCTCCCCTCCCCCCAGCTTATGACATTGCAAATCCAGATGTAAAAACTCACTCTTTCCCCTGCCCCCACCAATCTGCAAACATAAGCAAATGAGGTGAGCCAATAGAGCAAGGAAAGGAAATAGTAAAGAGGGGGGCAGGCAGTGGCCACTCAGTGGCAGGAGGGCAGGCAGTGGGGGAAATGATGAGGGGCAGGCCATAGGAGAGTCAGGCAATCTAGTTGAGGGGTTTGTACCACAACACTGATGTGCTAATGTCAGGCAGAATTAAGATTTTTCTCTTATGGTCCTTCAGAAAAAAAAGTCACAGAGTACTTTTACAAAATATAGGACTGAGAGGAAACATGCATGTTAAGAATATCAGAGAGCAAAGACATGGAGAAAGAAAAGGAATTGGAAGGCTGGAACAGAAAAGGCAGAGAAGGGGGAAAAAATACCAGAAAGGAATAACTCATTTAATCAAGGAAGTTTAATCCTTTGAAACTTGGAGTTAATGGTCAAACTAAGCAATGAACAGCATAACTAGAGCCCTGAATACAGACAGGTAGCTCTGACATACCTCTACAGACCTATCCTCTCTCATAACTGTCCTTGTCCTTTAAAAGTTCACAAGTACAGAAGCAGTAGCAGCCCAATGGAGAACCCAGCTGGCAAGGAAAGGCTGTGAGCTCTGTGGGTCTTTTCTTCCTCTGTGGGTGTTCAGGGACTATCCCAATCAGTAGAAGATCCAGAAACAAGGCTAAAGGGTGCACCCCACACACACACGCACTTTGTCTGTGCCACACATATGCAATGAGCTCTTAGCTCATAGCGGATTGGTGCAGGGTCTGGCTGGAGTCCCGGCTTTCACAAGGCTCCAGAGCCTAGGAGGTGAATGCTGCTGCTGTTTACCATCTCCACCCCCCTTCCCTCTCCACCAAATTCAGCAGAAGGGGAAAGTAGGGGTATAGAAGGATCCTGGCCAAGCAGCTACACCAGGGTAAGACCCAAGTGTAGCCTGCTTGACAGGTGTCTACTTCCCACTGTTTCTATATCTCTCCTGCCACGACTTGCTGCTATTGAAACAGCTGTTAGGAGGTGGTACCTGATGAGCCAAGATTCATGAAAATGACGTGAGTCCCAATAACTGCAAGTCTCCTGTTGGGCTCCACTTACCTTACACCCCACCCCTTTCCACTCAGGTGCTGTCAGTGCCTGGTGTGGGCACCTGGTCACATTAGGCATCTAGCTTTGCTTGTTATGCAGACAGGTCCACAATACAGAGAAACAAATACACAACTATAACTCAGATGATGTTATTCATGCCTGCCTCCAGCCTCTTGTTAGCCCTGCACTGTACCTCTGTTGCTTTGCCTGAGGTGACTGGGGCTCATCAGGGTTCCCCCCTCTTCTGTGAGCCATATCCAAGTGGGTGGGCCTGTCCTAGGCAAGGCCCTATGGGTACTTGGGGGGCACCGGTACCATGAACCCCCATGTGGCCCCTATATGCACCTGACCTTTGTCAGCTAAGGGATGGCCAGGGCTCCTCATGGAGAACTGACAGCTCTGTGCCCCTTACCTGGATCTTGGGTTCTGGTAGGGAGATGTGGCATAGGTCAGTGTGTGTGCCAGCATTCCCCCTTCATCTGAGCCTAGCACTCTTTTATAGCAGAAGTCCTGTGTTGGCTTGAGCCAACCTGGACGCCTGCTTGGCTCCACATGGTGTTCAGAGCTTCAGAGGAACTCATCAGCTCCTACACCTTTGGCTCGGCCCTAGAAAGCACTGTCTGCTGTTGCTGCGTGCTTGGCTGGTGGAGCTCTGTGTTTGTGTATACTGTGGCTCTGGCTCTCCCTCCAGCCTGAGAAAGGGACCAACTGTGAGCTCACTGCCTGCGCAGCACACTGGTGGTCATCACCCTAGTGATTATGGGGCTTGGTCATCACTGCTACAGCTGCTGCTGTTTACCCTTCCCCTCTCTTCCTTTCCCCACTGAATTCAGCTGAAGTGGAAAGGAGGCACTGGCAGTCATAACCCCCTGGGTTCTTGATGGGTTCTGGAGCTGCATGAAAGCAGGGTCTGGCCAAACCTTGCACCAAGACCTGGTGTGTGGTACAGCCAAAGGTTCTGTGCCAAACTGATAAGCAGCTGCACTGCCAACCCCACTATGGCTCTATCCCAGATCCTACTGGAGTCCTCTTCCCAGAAATGGGGTTCCTAGTAGATATTTTATATAGATATAGATATATAGATATAGATATATAGATATATAGATATATATATATATATATAGAGAGAGAGAGAGAGAGATAAAGGGCTTAGTCCTCCTGTCTGTCTGTCTGTCTATAATGCTCTTTAAATGTGAATAGCTTGAAAACTGTAAGAGATAGAACATTTGTGTCTTAAGAGAAATTTCTTTACTTTGTTTAGTGACCACGTTAGGATGATCCCAACTTCCAGAACTGGGAAAAAAGTCAGGGCCCAGGGCTGTTTCTATTGAGCTCTTCCCAGGAAAGTGCCAGGAGCCCAGTACAGCAGAGGGAGGGGTCAGCTGAGGAAAAGTGGGAGCTGGGCAGAGGCACAAGGCTGTGGGTGAGTAGCGGTAGCCCCATCTTGAGCCTTGAGCGGGGAAGAGGGCGCCCAGGGGCAAGGCAGAGGAAGCCCTGGGGCATGGGCAGCTGTTATGAGGCATGGAGCTCACCAGCCCTTGCCCTTGCCCAGCAAAGAAGCACGCAAGCAGCCAGACAGCAGCATGGGCGGGTCCACCTCCAGTCTGCTGGATGACAGCAAGTGCAAGAAGGAATTAGTATCTTCAAATGTTCAGCCTGTTTTATTTAAGTTTTATAAATCTTTAATTTATTTAATAAATATACAAAGTAAAATCTATCTTTTTGTTTTTGTTATTTAAAATTCATCCATCATTCTTGATGGGCAATTTGCTAGTAATCCAAATAAAAATAAATTGTAGTGAAACATAATGCAGCCTCTTTGCTGGTTACAGCCCTGAAAGTGAGTGCTGATATAGGCCTTCCAAGGGAAACAGGCAAAATGCCAATCCTTATCTTCTTGTTGCAGGGAAGTTGATGTCAAACTCACGTGGCCCACTCTAAAGAAAACCTGGTGAACTTTCAGCCACTTTGCCAGCCAGTCTCCTTGACCTCCCAGAGTGAAGGATAAAGAAACAAAACAGTTGTCCTTCTCTAGGCTGTGAAAAGCAGCAGAGATTAACCACTTGTCCCTGCACAAGAACATGACAGAGTTTAACTACTTCCAGCGGCAAAGTCTGCTCTGCAACCACAGTTTACAGGGTTAATGAGTCGATTTGGCTAGGTCTGGCCTGAAAGAAATGTGTGTTTACATACAGTTTCTTGATGTAAAAACAGACCAGCTAGAGATAATCAGCTCACTGTAAAGTCCCAGGGGAGATGAAGCACAGAGAGATTTTATCTTAGTGTAGCTAATCAAGATCATTCAAAGGTGTGGACAGTATAGGTCAGTATAGAACAGTAAATGTTTTTATCTCTGTAAAAACACACATCTTTTGCAGTGAAGACATAGCTGAAGACAGTCGTGCCTAAGTAATGAGGCATGGAGGACTTAAAAATTTGGCACTTATATGTAAAATTAGTTTATCAACTGTTCCAAAGAAGTTAAAGAATAGTAGACATTATTATTATAAGACCAAGTACTGCAAACGTGTACATATGTGCATAATTTTATTCTTATGAACAGTACCCATATGAGTCAATGAGAAATAGTTGTTCACATACATAAATGTTTCCAAGATTAGAATCAGAATTTGTAACTAGAACTGTGGAAAGATATTTCACCAGGAAAGAAACAACAAATATCTATGCCAGTGGAGTGGGAGCCCAGCTTTTTGGTGGGTATACCACAAATTAGCCCCTCATCTTCCCCAAGTGCCACCCCAGTCCCCTTCCTCTGCCTGATCTTCCCTTCTGTTTTTTGCTCTCAGCCCTTTACTTCCCATCTGATCTGCTGCTCTGCTTCCCACTTCTTTCCCTGAGCTCTCAGACCAATCTGCTGCTTTATTTCTGCTTCCTGCCCTACCTACTGCTGTGTTGCCTGTCCCCTCCCCAATCTCCAGCATGCCACACAAAGGATGCCCATACCACTTGTAGTACCTGTGCCACTGTTAGCCACCCTTGATCTGTATTTTTGTAAAAAGGGACAGTATTTATATATTTTCTCTGAAACTTGTGCGTGTGAAAATTCAGGCCAATTTTCCAGGTGAGAAAGCTTTCATTGTACCCCTGAAATCTGTATCCCCTGAGAAAAAAAAACTTAACTGTGAAAATGGTGGATTTTCACTTAAAGAGGAAAATCATGAGCACTCTGAAAGTTCCTGTTGGGTGCAACTACACATACAATTAGTGCACATGAACAAACGCCATAGCTTATTCTTCCAGAGATTTTTGCTACCAGGTGCACCTTTTGAATGTGCCCCCAGGAACAAGTAACTCTGGAGCAATTGGCTCTGGAGTTTATTCATGCACAGCACAAGGAGCCCATAAGGGCAGCCCCAGCTGGAGGGGGGCTTCAAAAGTCAGCCTGCCAGCCTGGAGCTGTTCCAACCAGGCCCCGTGTGTTGTGGAGAGGGTGGCTGGGGCACAAGGGTGCTTCAGCATGGGGCTAGCTGGTAGGCAGCCCCTGCACTGAAATACCCTCATGCCCCAGCCAGTCAATCAGCGTTTACACGTGCACCATTGCGCACAGAAATCACCACAGCAGGGTAGTACTTGTATTTCCAAGTACTACTGTGTTGAGGAGTTGATTAGTTTCCTGCAGCCTAATAGTTGCTGAAACATTTACTGAACAGTGAACTGCACAGTTACTGCACAGTTAATTAGTAAACAGCTGCAAACATCTCATGTAGACATGCCCATTAACTGCTAGCTTGAAACTGCTTTGAGATAAGCTAAGTTGCACCATGAATGCAAGAACATACACGCATGTCAAGTTTTAAACTTGACCTGAAACTTGCCCTGCTGGCAAATGCTTGAGGTAAGTTTCTTGCTAATTAGAAATTCCCACCCAGCTTCCCTTTAATCCTTATTCAAACAAAACTGCATTAGCAAAACACACATTCATTGTTTGTGTTCTTACTTTATGGCTTTAGCTTCACTTGCTGACTTCCAGTATTGTAGAAATCTATTAAAACATCTGAGAACTAAACTTTAGTCTGAATCTAAATCTTTAAAGACCACATGTAGGAAACACTTTTGTACTATACCCAAAAGCTGAAGATCATTTGATAGTTCCTGAAAAAAAGTTGGTGAAAAACTCTACATTTAAATAATATCAGCCTCAATCCTGGAGACCAACACTTTCTTTCCCCCCCCCCCCCCAAGGCAGCTACCAGACTGGCAGAATCCCACTGATTTAAAGAGCAAAATTTTGTTTAGTTTCAATCTCCTTGTAGCCTGTGGCCTCTTGGCATGTTTTTTCTGCCTTGTTAACCTATGTGTCGACAGCCACATTCAGACTGTAAGAACCTCTGTGCTAGTATAGCTATGCCATAACGGTTATGCCAACGAAGACCACAACTTGTGATGTTACTGGTAATGTAGCATACACCAACAGGAGGAACTTTCCTGCCAGTTTAGCTACACCACCTTCATGAATGGCATAATCTAAACTGACAAAAACATCCTTGTCTGGTATAGCTGTAGCTCTGCTGACATTTTGCAAGCATAAATGTGTCAGCAAAGGAGAATTTCACACAAAACCATTTTCCTTTTATGCTGTAATAAACTGACTTGATCCATGATTCATTCCCAGGAAACAAAGGGGCCTTGTGGGAAGGCACTGGAGGACTATCAGCATTCAAGTGATTTGGCTTGTGGCCCAGTAGTCATGTGAACCAGTTACCAGCTTGGGTGAAAGTGGAAGACAAACTGTACCCTACCTCCTTGAATTGTGCCAAACTGACAAGTTAAAAGCATCACTTAACTTGTCTAGAGGTTTTAAATGTGTGGACAACAGAGGGATTAAGACTAATGTGTGAGTAGAAGCCCAAGTTAGATCTGCAGTAAAGATATACCTTTTGTTGAAGCTGTCACCAATGGGGCAATGAGGTACCAGCTGAGTTGGGTTGCTAGTGTAAATGTCTTTCCTCTAATACTGAGATGCTCAAGCCCTGGCTCATGAGCCAGATCCAGCCCACAGCACTGTGCCATCTAGCCCAGGGGCAGGCAAAATGTGGCCTGAGGGCTGGATGTGGCCCATCAGACCATTCTATCTGGCCCACGGGGCCCCTAAAAATGTAGAAAATTAATATATATCTGCCCCAGCTGCCTGTCATGCAGTCCTTGATGGCGTGCCAAAACTCAATAAGCGGCCCTCTGCCTGATATAACTGCCCACCCCTGATCTAGCCCACAGGGCTCCCCACAGGTCTGGATATTTGACAGTGGAGAAGCAGTTACACCACTCCCCAGCTGCCAAATTTCCAGACCAATAGCCCTGTGCACTAGATCAGGCACTCAAACTCAGTACACAAGTTGGGGTCAGGGTGACACTGGGATCCAAGGCCCAATCCCAATGGGAATGGGCAGTGCCAGGGCCATGGAGCCTAATTCTGGGGTATAGAGGCAGCAGCTCCAGAGCCCAATCTCAGCACATGGGGATGGTAGAGGGCAGTGATGTGACCCCAGGGTCCAATCCTGGCACTGCTCTCCTACCTCCACACACCAATTCCTGTAGGGGGGTCAGCTAGGCTCCCTAGGAGCCAGTCTCAGTGTACAGGGGCAGGAAGGGAAAGTGCTCCATCCCAGGGCCTGATCCTGGTGCGAGGGGCTCTATCCAGCCTGCAGACTAGCTCTAAGCCACTTATCTGGCCTGAAGAGCCAAAAGGCTGAACACCACAGCTCTAATAGACTGAGACCACTAACTAATTTCAATGAGACTGCTGAGATCATGACTTTTGGTCAGTAATAGCTATGTCTTAAATCCACAAAGGTATTTCAGTGGGTAGTTTCCCACTAAGATTAGTGGGAGACTAATAATAAGAATTTAGTACCCAAACTGAATTTTGTCACCCAAACACATTTCCCTGTCTGGGCCTAGTGCCTAAAATGGGTCATACATGGAATTTAGGAGTACAACGTCTAAAACTTTAACCCTCAAAATCATTGCCTTAGCCCTAAGGCTTTTAAAATGCATGGGCACCTAAGTGTTTGTCAGTAAAAGCCCATACAAGCTTAAACGTTCTGCATCTATATGTACCTAGAACTGCTGCCATCTGGGCACAAGTGAGCAGCTCAGCCTCTCTCACACCTAAATCCACCTGGTATCCTAAACTAGACTTTACTCTATGGCCTTTGAAAGGTCTGATTGGGTAGACCTGCTCTCAGCACACCTACAGTGTACAAACAGGATTGAGATCTGTAACATGGAGATGACAGCCACTCTCATTCAAATATGTAAATGGAGGAGGAGGGGGAAGTGGTGTTCTCCTTTTACCAAACAGTTCAAGAGAGCTGTCCACAGCCCTCCTCAACCTGAGGGTATTTAAACATATTTCCAAGGTGTCAAGAGATTCCATTAACCTTTTGCTGTTTGGGAATGTGGGGGAGCACTTTCTACTTCTCCTTTTGCAGCTATTCAGCCTTGCCAAAAAGAATTCAAAGTTCACTGTGTAACCAAGAAGAAGCATGACTCCTTAGCCTCCCTCAGCTGAAAGGGGAGACCAGAGTTTCAATCCCTGGGCCAAAGGTTATTTATGCATTTTGCATAAAATACAGAAACAGCCCTAACAGAACAGGCACCAAGAATCAGATCTCCTTTCTCAAGGGAGTCCCTTTCACTGAACACTTGCTCCCATGAACCTTTTGTATTTTTTTGCAAAACAGCATCACTTCAACAGAAGGGTGAGAGAGTACCCCTACTCAGAACTACTCACGTGCTTGCTGGCTAGGGCATTTCTTCTGGTAGGTGGAAGATATGGGTTTGAAGGTCCTCAGTCTGAGGAGGCCGCAACATGCCAGTTTCTCACATCCTGGGTGCATGCTCTAACTGCTGAGCTATTTCATGAAAGGGATGGACAACTCCCAGGTGCAGGAGTTAAGGTATACCCCTCTCTTTAGTGGTCCTATTGACCAGTTTAGGTGGATCTCTATCCAGCAGGCTGGACATCATAAATCTCCTTCTGAGAAGCCAAATTCTCCCCAAACATTTTGCAGGTCACTTAGGCACTTGCTTCAGCAATATGGATATAAATTCCGTTTTGGGAACCAGGAACCTAAACATTAGGTTTGCAGCTCTGAACATCACAGTGGCTAAAATTTCTTTGTGGATTGAACCTCAAACCCAGAATCAAACAGTAGCCCAGAGGTAGAAATTTCAGCATTTTCATACTGAAAATCCTGAAACATCCAGTTTCCCTTGCATCTCTGATTCCATCAGGTTTTTTCAGACTGCCACATCCATATTTCCAGCACTCAAGAAAAGGATTATTTTCCCAACCATTCAAGTCTGCTTCTCTGTCCCAACCATCTTCAGAGCTGAAAATGGATTTGAATTTCATCAAAACCGTGTCATTTTTAGAAATGGATTTATTAAGTAGTTCTCACCTTCCCATCCAGAGTTTCCAAAAAGGGACTAAAAATACTTGTCTGTAAAGTCTATAAAAATAGAGCTGTCCATAGAACACTAAGAAAGAGTGAGCTTGATTGAAGATCTGTTGTCAGGATGAGGCTGGATGCAAATGTTGATGGACAGACCGATCAAAGCAATGCCACCTTGTGTCTGAATGGGAGTGCAGCTTGGCACCCTACAGAAAACTCTCCAGAATGGCTTTGTGGTCCATGGGAGCTTCCATAGTACCCTCTCCCCTCCTGGCCATTTGCTGCTACTCTGTTCTGTAGCCTGCCTGTAATGGCTGATCACCTCAAAGGCAGTCAGGGCCACAAAGTCTTGGGCAGTCTGAGGCACCATACAGAACAGGAAGGTGGTGGGGGGTTCAGCTTGGATTGAGTTGAGAGGCTGGAAGGGGACAGAAGCAGTGGGTAGCAGACCATGCCAGAATGGGGGAAGTAAAGCAAGGGGGAGAAAGGCTGGGGAACCGGGCTTCAGTGAAGGTAACAGTGTGGGGTGTGGTGAGGGGTATAAGGGTATAGGGCAGAGTAAGGGACCCCTGGAGTGGGGCAGTACACTGCAAGGTATGGGTGCAGGCATCAGGGTTTGTGGGTGAATAGGAGGCCCCTGGAGTAAGGGCAAATAGTGTAAAACCATAGTGGCAATCAAGTAAGACTGTTAGAAGTTGTCATTAAACCCCTAAATTTGAATCTGGATCTTGTTACTGCCATCCAGGACTTGGATGAAAGGTTACATTTACATTATATAAAATGCATCAGTAAAAACATCTGGTTGTCACTAAAAAGTATGAAGATCGTCGGTTAAAAAAAAAAAAATCTTGGGTTATCAGCTCTGTTCCTATGTCAGGCAAAATGTGTTTTCTAATAGCAGGGAAAGTAAAATGATCTCCCAAATGGGAATGCAGAGCTACTTTTTATTCACAAGACTAGCACAGTCTTCTATTCTCTTTACCTCTTCTTCTCTGGAGACAATTTCATACTTGTTTGCAAGTTTCTTCCCCTCCATTGGTTGACTTTGCTTTTTTCCTGACACATTTTTACCCAAATGATTTGTTAAACAGGCAGAATAAAATAAAAGAGCCTCAGCTAATATAAATCAGCAGAGCTTCAGTGGAGCTATACTGCCTGCACCAACTGATGTCGTGGCCCCCAATTTATGACAATAATTTCTTAATCCTCTCTTGTTTTCCTGTACCTGCCCTTTTCCCTAGTTTCTTCATTGTTTCTTCTTATCTCCTATAACATTTCTTTAAATTTCTCTCTACCCTTTTTCCATCAGTAAGAAAAGTATCAGTCTCAACTTTTCAATAAATAAAAATAAACACTGTTTGTAAAATATTATACATATGAATTTAACTGTCAAAGATGTGAATAGATTTTCTCATTCCCATTTTGGGGTTAAATGATTAGATACTGGGACTTTCAGGAGCAAACATTGGTCATTTCTGTTTTCTAAAATAATTTAGTTTATCATTGTTTCATTCAAGGCCCCAAATTCTAAAATGATGCAGTTCTGAGAAGGACAAACTGAACTAGTAAAAAATATACCAGCTTCCATGAATATATTTTTACCAAACTTACCTAGCTCCAATTAAGACAAATAATACCTGTCAGATTACACTAAGCATATGATTCTCCCTTCAGTTCTTGCAAATCTTCAGAATGTTTTCTACAGGAAAACATGCCAGTTGTCCACTGATTGTGGCAAAGGAACTATAGAGACTTCTCTGCCATCAGCAATCAGACTTGCCCATACAAAATGGCTAATAATATATTATGTACACTGTGCAATATATCAAGCAAATCTTCATCTTTCAGGAAAATCACCCCCGCCACCCAACTTATCTCCCTAAGACTGGTATCTTGTCAAACCAAAATGAGCATGGTGGTAAAGTAACATTCTGTTCATTGGCATGGCTCTTTTTCCACACATGTATAATAATACTTTTACCCTCCCGACTTCATCCTTACTCCCTAAAAGTATTTATCTTCCTACCTACTGGTTCCATTATAAATGCAAGCAAGTTGCCTTCATTACTAAAGCTAACAGCTTTTAAATATTACCTTTTTGCTTACTGTATCTTTGTTTTTTACAGTAAATATCTGCACAATCCACAAAATGAAATGCCAGCATTTAAAATCAGTTGTTTTTGGCCAATTATTTCAACAGCTACCACTATTAGACAGTGTTTCTTTTCCTTGTTATATATAGACATGCTAAAAGGAATATTTTGAAATTCATCACCTCTCAAGTTCTGTAAGAGGAGAGATTGAAAAAAATATGTTCCAATGAACAGTTGGAAAAAAAATTCAATTATCTGTTATAAGAAAGTGTATAAGGTAAGGGTTCCTACAATCACCAAGGCACATAATTCTATTCATCTGAATAGTTCCAATGAAATCAATGTACACAGATCCCCCAAGTAACATTTGTACATCCATGACATTGTCTATAGTACACAGTCTCTGCCAGTATAGGCAGTGCTTCCAAAGAAGAGGCAGTATATCTAGAGTTACCATATTTCCAGTATCAAAAAAGACAACACTTGCGAGCAAG
>NW_017728950.1:2290214-2320214 GCF_001723895.1 Crocodylus porosus | reverse complement strand
TTCAGCAAACAAATGATTAAAGCAACACTGATCACTTTTGCATAAATCTGTAACTACTCCTGCCAAAAAAAGGAAAAGCAAGTTTAAAAGGATAATCCTCAAATTAAGCTTGAAATGTTATTCAGACATTTAACAGATTTCCTTAAGAGCTTCATTACATGTACAGTGATCTTATAACATTTGCTGCTTTTCTGTTTCACCTATTTAATCTTGTTGTCAGCATACATATGCAAGATCACTGAATTAGAATCATCTCTCAGCAAGTGGCTATTAATTTCATAGCCCCAGGTCTGATCTAACTACTCCAAAAATAGTGTCTCAATCTGGAATCCTACTTTTGACTTTATCTGTGGCATTTTCAGCTCCATCTTTAGTGGGGGATTTTTGCCTTTTTTGTGTCAATTCATATATATGTACCTCCAGGTGCACGCTTTTAAACTGGACTTATATACATTACAATACGTTTTTAAGTGCTCAGTGTCACGGAGTGGGGCCTGGGAGCGGCCGTGAAGCTCCCTAGCGCCCCCTGCTGTGTCAATTAAGGTGATATAGCACCCTTGACTCGCCCGCCACATCTTTGATCTTATGAGTTCAGTTATGGGAGGCTACCTACTTGCACCTTTGACACAGCGCCGATATTACCTCCGTTCCTAGTGGGGTGCTCTCACCCCAGCCTTATGGGCAATGCGTGCCTCCTGCCTCCCCTTCAGCACGCCCCAAGCCTCGCAGCTGTTCATGGACATTCTTGGGTCCTTGCCCTTCGGCACCCCTCTCTGGCGCCCCTGGGCTTGTCTCGCACCCGGCGCCCCTTCTCTGGTGCCCCTGGGCTTGCTGGCCCTCTTGGGCTCGCTGGCAATACTCGTCCAATCAGGCTCAAGCGGCCTGAGCCTTACATGGCCCCCTCGACCCTTCGGGGTCCTCTCTGGTCCATACCCCACTGGGTGTCTGACAGTTACATGCACCCGCTCCTGGGGCCTGTGCCGCGCTCCTCATGCTCCCTCGCCCTCTCCAGGGCCTATGCCACACCTCTCGCACTCGTTGCCCCCTCCGGGGCCTATGCCGCACCTCTCGCGCTTTGGGGCTCAGGTGGCGCATAGCCGTGCCTGGCCCCCTGCCCTTCTTCAGTATTGTCTGCCCAAGGGGCCAACACTGCCCTCAGGGTTGGGGTCTCTGCCCCCACAGGGCGGGGTCAACACCCCCCCAACACGCGCCTCACTGGCACAGACAGCTGTGCCTCGCCCAGCACTGCTCGCTGTGCCCCGCTGGGCACCAGGAACCCCCAGATTATTGGGGAGCTCCCATGAGGCCCCTCACACCCCTACAGCCTCACCCAGTCCTCCGGTTTTAACCATAACTAAATCAGGAGCCAAATGGCTATAACCCAAACACAAGAAGCCTCCTGGCTTGTAACCCAAAGTCCGCACTCACATGGCTCTTAGTCATGGCCCCTTCTAGGGTTCTCTCTCTCTCCATATCATCATGGAGCCAGTCAGGCTGCAACCATCCCCTCAGCCTGCTTCAGCTCTCCCACAGAGCTCCTACTCTTGCAGCCGCCAGAAGGGAACTGCCACCTAGGCTCCGGCCTGGGCTGTTTATAAAGGCCCAGCCCTGCCCCCTTCCGGCCACATGACCTGCCTGGTTGCCCCAGCAACCGGCACCTGGGCTGCCCTGGTGATTGGCAGCTCTCTTTATTTCCTTTTAGGCACGGGGCACCGAAGTGCCCCCGTGACACTCAGATCCAAACACTAAGGAAAAGGACTTTGATATTTTGGCCACTTAGTCAAAAGGCAAGTACACTCCAAGCATTTCATAAGCATTCCTGATCTTACTACAAGTATACTTGCTAAGGTACTGACAGATTTTAAAAACACACACAACTTCCATTCCAACTATTCAAAAGTAGTCTAAAGAGGAATCGAAGGCAGTGGTCTCCAAAGTGAGTGCACGCACCCCAGGGGGTGTGCAAGATGATCCACTGGGGTGCAGGAAGAAAATATTAGAACTTCTATTTCTAGTTATATAAATATACAGATATTTGGGGTGCGTGCTCAAAAATTTTTTACTGATAGGGGTGCGCGATCAAAAAACTTTGGAGACCACTGATCTAAGGCATTAAAACTACATGAGTTTGACCAGCCTTCCCACCCTGTCAGTGACCACTCTGAGTAAAGTTTCTTCAACAATTCATGTCCTCTAGGGTACCCTAGAGGATAATTCTACAAGAAGCTTCTTACCTGATTCTTGATTTTTTTTTTAACTATTGACAACACCCACTTCTGAAAGATGGCTGCATTTTGTACAAGATACCCAATGCTTTTGACCTTGAAACAATGCACTTCCCAAGAAAGATGCTTTCAGATTGCCGACTGACCTAAGAAAAATGCCAGGGCCTTTTCGCTGATTGGGGGAAAGAATGAACTTTGCCATTCAGAAAAGCTCAGTGTACCCAGGATATCAGTATTGGTTCATTGCAGTGAAAGCATCATTCTGGTTAGAGTTTATACCAAGCCAGCTAACCCAACTGGAAAATACCACGAAAATCCAGAGATTTTTATGTGAACAGAAGGGCTGTTCTGGTCACTACTCAAGTAAATGCCTGAGTTAACTCTTCAATAAAGACATGTCTACAGTATCTGTCTGAATGCAGCTTTAAGCGCAGAGCCAAACAAAATGAATATCCTCAAAGTGAAACCCAGTTAGGTAGGAGAATAAGATAGAACTCATCCCTTTTGCACCTATCAAGAGTCCATTTTTCACCAAAGGCATCCACACAAACTCCCACAATGGTGGACAGGAGACAATTACTTGGCAGTAGAGTGATAAAAGAGGACAAGTACTAGTATTACAATGAATTAGGTTTGGATGGTGACCAAAAAACCCTCCAAAACACAGCCCCAAAACTATAGATTTGCTGTCTCAAATCCCTTTTCCTTACTGACACATTAAAGTTTTTTTACAAAAAAAGAGAGAGAGAGAGAAAGAACCTTATGGAAAATGATTCTTCAAGCAAAAAGTAAGTGTTAATGGAAAAAATCAGTCAATATTTGTTCCCTTTTTTTTTTGGCAACCAAAACAAAATCTCACCTTATGGGTTTAGAGTTCTGGTTTGTTTTCTTCCTTTGGAGAGGACATGTTATCCCCCAAGAGAAACTGAGTGAACACTTGTATGTTCCTATTTTCAACTGGAAGAGCATCAATTCTCCTGATAGAAATGTAACACCTGTAAATGGCCTTACAATGTCATCAGTACAAGCCTTAGAGTAGCACTACAGTTGTAGGGCTTTAGAGTATCACCACAGTCAGTATATCTAGAAGAAGACCTAATGTGGTGCAACCCACTGCATGGATGTCTTTAATTTTAGTTTAAAAATTTTTTTTCAGTTTAGCTTAAGTTTCATAGATTCATAGATCGTTAGGGGCCGGAAGGGACCTTGCAGATCATTGGATCCAGCCACCCTGCTCTAGGCAGGAAGACAACTGGGGTCAAGTGACCCCAGTGCAGTGACTGCTCAGTCTCCTCTTGAAAACCACCAGGGTAGATGACTGTACCACCTCTGGAGGGAGTTTAACCCACAGTCTGGACACCTTGATTGTGAAGGAGTTTTTCCTGGTATTAGCCCTGAAGCAGCCTTCCAGAAGTTTGTATCCATTGGTCCTGGTCTTCCCCTGGGGTGCCCTAGTGAACAGTTGTTCACCAAGCTCCTGATGCACTCATCTGATATAGCAGTAAGCGGCTATCAAGTCCCCTCTCAACCTTTTCTTCTTTAAGCTAAAGAGGCCCAGGTTCCTTAGCTTTTCCTTATATGGCTTGCCTTGCAAGTCTCTGATCATATGGGTGGCTCTTCTCTGGACCCTCTCAAGTTTTTTCACATATTTATTGAAGTGCGGCACCCAGAACTGGACACAGTACTCCAACTGCAGTCTCACCAGTGCTGAGTACAGCAGGCGTATCACGTCCTTAGCTTCACACGAGATGCATCAGTTGATGCATGCCAATGTGTTATTTGCCCTGCTGGCCTCCTGCTCTCTAGTGGGCAATATGACATGGTAGGAATTGCAGAGTTGATTCAGAACATATTCCAGCAAAGCGACAATAAACCACTTAATCTTGAATAAGGATAATGATACAAGAATATGCACCAACTTAACTAAATATAATTAAACTAGGGTAAGTTTGTGCATAAAAATCTCCTGTTGCTTATATACACAGAGTAAGAAGAATGACAAAAATGAATCCTGGCAGAATCACAAGATTCTTATTATAAAAGACCACTTTTGAACACTTCTGGTTTGGCGAGGTGGTGAATGGTCATAATATACCATTCAACTGAACAACTGACATTTATAAAAAAGAACACAAACTCACTTCCTACAATCTAAAAATGATTAGTTTTCTATTAGTCGTAGCCAAGAAAACAACTGGCTCCATATTGCTCCAATCACATGTAAACAATTTAGTCTTTCAAAGGGAACCATAAAATGTGGGGTCAACTGATACACAGGACTGAAACATAATGGAACAATATGGTGTTTTTCTTTTGCTATCATTCATGCTATTAATAGTCCGAGCATCTGGTTAGTTCTGAGGCTAGATTTCTTAGTGATCTTAAATACTCTAAGTTTCATCTTTATGTATGATCCCTCTAGAACAAGTATCCCACCAGAGGTAACGCTGGATAATGAGTATGAGCTTCATTTTCTTCCAATGCTTTTATTTGAGGCCACCAACTTAACTCCACTCCCATCTGTCAAATAACTCTGCTCCAATCTAAAGAGGAATTAAAACCTTAAAGCTTCCTAGAAGCAGATGCCTCAGTTGCAGCATCCCTACTCTAAGTTCTCCTAACTCCTAAGCAGTCAGTATTTCCAGCAAGGGCTCCAGAAAGGAAGTGATATCCAAGTTGCTTAGCTCCCACCCTCTGCCAACCCTCATTTTCAGCTGAAATTCTGCCCATGGCTCCCCTTGGCCCTCAAGTGCCAAATGAGATTCCTTGAACCTAGGAAATACTGAGCCAACTGCACAATGTTACTCACAACGTTACTCAGTTCCTTGTGGATGTGCTCCTTACTAACATTTAGGATAGTAAATGGCGGCAGTTAATACTTGGAATAACCTACTACTCCTACATCAGGAATCTAGGCTGGGAACCATGACCTAAACTTCTTGAGACCCACAATACACTGGTGCATTGCTAAATGCAGCTGCTACAAGGACATACTGAATCTCTTGCACTAACAAAGCCAATTTGTACAGATACACAAAATTCATCTATGTAAACCAAACTGGTAAGAGCAGGCACATTGAAGGACACAATATCTACTAGAAATACCTAATTAATGTTTAATCATCAAAAAGTCTTCTAGCATACACAGGGCTAAATTCTTAGCCCAATTCCTTAGTTGTCTCCATTCTTACCTTGTTTGCAGATGATAAAGGAGATAGACTTACCCTCATCATTTTCTGGTGCATTCTGTTTACGGCAAACAGCAGAGAATATTCCATAGCTTTGTGCCAAACTCATCTTCATCAGTCAGTCAAATAAAACTGGCATCTTTGCATCATACATCTGTTGCCTCAATTCATACATGTGCTTTTCTATGTGCCTGTAGAGAGATGGGAAAGAAACAATGAGTCATAGTGAGAAACATTTATCAATTGTTTTACAACTCCCCAGGCCATCAGATTTTCCACTCCACAAGGCTGACTTCTGATCTTAAACAAATGGTACAATGTGTGAAAATGTATCTATCTTTACTGGCTTCAATGCTTTTAAGTTACCTCTAATATAAAACTAAGAAGTTAATGTCAGAGAAGTAGTTTGATAGAACTGCATCCAGGTTACATTTACTAAAAATTAAATGATTATTTTGCATGTTTATTTCTCCCCATTCTGGTTTCAGTCTGTGATGAAGGAAAGAGCACTGAACTGGATAATGAGTATTCATTTTCTCAAGGTTTTAAATAAAAAAGGCAAAGACAATTAGGATAGGTTTAAAGTTTATGTCTTGTTTAAAAGAATCATTATAATTAAACGAATGTATCTACTGCTTTTCTTCTTGAACTTAAAACATTATCCACTTTTTATAGATAAGGAAGATAAATCTCACATTTAGAGCAGTTAATACTTGGAATAACCTACTACTCCTACATCAGGAATCTAGGCCATGACCTACACTTCTTGAGACCCACAATACACTGGTGCATTGCTAAATGCAGTTGCTACAAGGACATACTGAATCTTTTGCACTAACAAAGCCAATTTGTACAGATACACAGAACAGAGTTTTAAAAAATAAAAAATTAAGCACCTCCCTGTGATTAGGAATGTTTGATCAAAAAAATTAAAAACACATTATTGAAACATTTTTCCAGAAAATAAAAAATGAATTATTAACACATGCAAACCAGAAACTAGCTTTATTTCATTTCCAAAGCCACATGAAGCAGATTACGGCCCAATTTAAGAAAGCCCCCCTATTTGACTCAGCACTTGAGCATCTAACGAAATGAGCTGTGGCTCACAAAAGCTTATGCATCTCTGATTCAGTTAGTCTGTAAGGTTCACCTCTATCCTGCTTTCTACTTGAGTATACACTTAACTTCAGGTCTCTAGAACTTAAGTGCTTTTTTGAACCAGAGCCAAAAGGAGCAGGTGGCATAAATGGTGAAAGAATCAGCCAGATATTAAATTTTATTTCAATTTAATCTAAGATACTGTTCAGTTAAGTGTGGATTTTGTGGTATACCACTGATTTCATCCTGTTTCCTTTTAAATGAAGTCTCGAGTCCAGAATCTGTGATCTGGTATGTCCCCATCAGACAGTGAGTGGTTCCTCTTCTGCTCTAACTTACAATGAGAACTCGTTTAAACATATGTACACCAAGAGAGAAAATGGTGTTAAAGGTCGCATCTACACAAGATGCTGACTGCACAGTCATTACTGTGAAGTCATTTAATACTTGTATAAACAAGTACTAAATGACTGTGCAGTAACTGAAGTTACTGCGTCGCCAAACAGCTTTTTCATGATGCTGACCACTCACTAACTCATTACTACTGCACAGTAGTGTCGTGTGGCAGGAAGCATGATGCAACACTACTGTGCAGTAGTAATAAGCTATCATGTAGACAGGGCTAAATATAATAAATTTTGATTATTCCAGTGCAAGTGTGTGTTCTAGAATAAGTGTGGCTAATATTGATTTAAAATCAGTAACAAACCTAAGCTAAAACACAATGAGCTACAAGTGAGGGGCAAGGATTTCGTAGGGTGATATATTTTATTGGACCATAGTTGGGATAAAATGTAGCTGGAAAATGCTAAGAATGTGGCTGCACATCAGGCCTGGACAGACTATATGTAAAAAATGATACAGTCAGATGGCGCAAACCCCTATATCAAGTTAACTTCATCCAACCTGGTATGTAATTGACCTGGAACAAATCAGTTACGCTGGCATAGGTGTCATCTGTCTGTGCTTATCTAGAGATACTTATTTCCACAAGGCCAACAGGTTACTTATTACTTACTCCCTGCTGTCTAGTGGTGAGGTGCAATCATAGCCATCAGTTGTACCCAGCTATCTCCAGATAGCTGCATAACCTTCTGCTCGGAGGCCAGTGTGTTTTATATCAATCATACCCTGACTAATGTTGCTTTGCCTACAAAAGTCTGTAGTATAGATGTCACCTAAGGCTTCATGGTATATTTTTACATTAAGTTAGCTATCCTGATGTAAATTTGTACTGGAGACAAGATGCACAAGTTATCTTTTACACTGATATCACTGGTTGAGTTCAACCCCAGGTTTTGCTAAAGTGAACTTAACAAGAACATGTGTTCCTCTCTTACATGTTGCATGTAATGTGAATAAATTGTACCTCTAATTGTTATCACAAAATGTACAAAACCCAAGACATAGCCTACATTAAAATGTTCTGCTGGTTGAACTCAAGACCTGCCATCAAAACTATGAGCATGTCTATATCCATAGCTCCTCTGCAGCAGGAAACCCCCTGCTTCTGGTGGCAGTTACACCTCCCCTCAGTGAAAGAAGGCTCTTGACACTATCCAGCAACTGATGGAAGACATGTATAGGCACCTTTTGACAATTTTAGTGGATCCTTCAATATCTTATGCCAGTGGTTCCCAACCTTGGGGTCATGATCCCATTTGGCATTGCAACAATAAAAAATGGGTTTGCAAAGACACTTGACGGTTGACCAGTTATGATGAAAATCACAGAAAAAAGCAGGAAAGGGCAGGTCCCCTTGCAGGCTAGCAGAGTTCCAGCCTGCAATGGGCTGCTTGGGGCTGGGGTGAGTGGAAGGAGGGTGATCAGGTAGGGGGTACCACATGCACCTGCGTACACACACATACATGTGGCAGCCAGGCAGTACGGAGAGCAGCTCTCTTCAGCTAAGTCTGTGGGGGGGGCAGATTGAAGCCCCCACAGAGAGGGAGGGATGGAGGGACAGAGGAAGAGAGTGGGACAGGGCAGGGCTGGGGCTGGAGCTGGGAGTGCTGCCCAGCTGGGCCGGTGCTTAGGGCCTTGCCCCAGAATGCAGGGCCCAGCTGGGGGGATGGCAGAAGTCTGGCTCCCTACCACTGCACGCATTCCCAGGGAGGGAGGGTGGGGGGAAGGGGCATGTGCCCCCCAAATTTGTGCAGAGGGTGGGGGGCAGCCCGCATCCTTCCCTGCCACAGGCTCTGCTCCAGCCATGCCTCCTATGGGGGCACTGATCTTGTCTGTATCATTTTGGCATTGCAAAAAATTTCCACCATTTAAATGGGGTCATGCTGAGGAAGAGGTTGGGAAGCATTGTCTTAGATCTTCCCAGGAGGCACTTTGGGCTCTGCTGGCAAAACAAGTGCAGTTAAACCACACATTGCCACCAGAAATCTATGGATATGGTACATGCTCTAGCAGATCAGTGGTGGCAGCTGCTGCTACCAGAATTTCTTTTGTCAGAACCCAGTAAGGGTAAAAAGGGATCAATTCTTCCCTGCTTGCACCTATGCTAAGTGATGCTAATGTTGTAATGTTCCAGACACTTTCTTTTCATAAGTTGCAAATTCAAGAAAATAAGGAATTAGCTCCAAGTTCTGTCAAATCAGGGTATGCTTTGTGGTTGTAATGATATCTCCAAAGATGTGGTTTAGCCAGAAATGTCTCTCTCCTCCCTTTTTTTCTTCAAGAGGGTATAATTTCTCCCACTGCATGAATCCATAATAAGGAACCTTCACATTTATAGATTATACTAGCAAATTACCCATCGAGAAAGGGTAGGGAGGGGAGTAGGCAGGGACAAAGGGGGCAGGAAGCTTGCTAACCCTAACCCTAACCTCACCCCCCACGCTGCCACCGCCTTCCAGGTGTGGAGGGGGAAGGGGAAAACTCCCCACGTCAGCACCGCCTCCAAAAACAGGGCAGGGGAGTGGGGGGAGGGCGAGCCCACCCCACTCCATCCCCTCTATCCTGCTGTCATGGTGGCACTCTGCTGCACTGCCACCTCCTGTCAGTAATGCTCTTGGAGCACTTTGATTGGTTGTTTCAGAAACCAATCAGAGTATTCCAAGAGCATTATAGACAGAAGGATATACTAAGCCCTTTATTATATTAGAATAAAAAGGATACACCATTGTTAGAAGGATATGTCTTCTATCAGTGACATATACATATAAGATTTGTAATGGATGATCTATATCAAGAGCATTAAACATGTGGTCTGTGTCCAGCCTGTGGAGCCATATGATTCAGCCTATGGGTCTAGAAATGACCCTACATGCCTCACGAACACTCTTGTGACACGGGGGCATGTAGTGCCTGTGCCAGATTGACCCTGCATGCTGGCTCCAGGACTGGTCTGAATCAGGCTATGCCAGAACCCGCATACAGTGCATGCCCCGCACTGGCCACCTGTGCTACCTGTACAGCCCTCAATGCCAGGTCCAAACTACGCTCTGTGCGCAGCATGTGCCAGCCTCACTCCAGCAGCATGCCAGCCCCTGTGCTAGAATGAGGCTGATGCATGGTACACTGGATGGACCCAGCAACAATGGCACTGCACATGGCACAGGGGGCCAGCCCTAGCATGCAAGGCCCTGCTAGACCAGATCAGCCCTACAAACAGTACACAGGGATGGTCCAGCAGGGTGCCACATGCAGCATGTGTCCTATACTAGCCCCCACAGGGGCAGTAATAATTTGACAAGCCACACACAATGCAAACCCCAGAGCAAGGCCCAGCATCCAATCTGGCCCACAGACTAGCCCAGAGACCCTCATTCAGCCCAAGGGATCAGATGAGTTTGACACCCCTGATCTACACCATTAAAATGTAGTCTTACCTCTGTTGGTGTCGAATACCTAGAACATTTCAGAAGGTAACACATTTACATTGAGGCCGACACATTCTAAACTTGGGCGCTCAAAGATATGAGAACCATGGGAGCTCAGTCCTTCTGAAAACCAGGATATTCACTGAGATACAGAACAGATTCAGGTGGCTAATTGTAAGCCCCTGAGGTCCATTGCAAGCAGAAAAACTAACTATTGTAAATGGCACTTTTTGAAGTGGAGAAATAAAATTTAAGACCCAAAATTCAGATTGAATCCAGTTCTAAACTTCCTCAAAGTTCAGGTATTGAGTTTTGATGCAAGTCTGCCTAAACTTTGAACTCAGCTTAGGGATACTTTGTTGGAGGGGAAAAACAGAGAAAATGAAACCAGCTTGTATCATTTTACACTGAAGCCTGCTTCCTACTGCCTGAAGGGAGAGTTTCACCAGGGAAATGCCTGCTGAAGTTTTAGCTATAGTAGAAACAACCTTCTTCTTGTGAGATATTGCTCCACCCCTACAGCAAGCTGTGTCTTGGTAAGGGGAGGGCTATTGACTTTCAAGCTCAAAGAAATGGTAATTGACTGTCAGTACCTTACTGAAGAACCACAAGCAGCAGAGCTGGGAATGATGTCTCATCTATATTCTTATGGTCTGGAGATAAAAAAGAAAAATTCCTCAATCATCCTTTCTCTTCTCTGTTTCCTTGTCTGGATTCAATAATCCCAGTGTATGATCTGAAGACTGCTGCATATAACAACCTACCTTGGAACTGTACTTCTAATCAAGCTGCTGAGAATCACACAAGCATTTCTGACTGTAGGAACATGTATTGGAGACATGTTAGGTAAGGGTTTTTGTTCTGCCAGTTATCTCCCAGATCCAAGAACTTATTTAAGTTTGTGTTAAGCCTTCAGAATGGAGGCAGACTATTTTAAAGAGGTGTCAAAAGTGAAACAAGGAATTTGAAACCTTAGTTCAAGTGGAAGTTACTGCATGTTTCTTGACTTCAGTACCTTTGGAAATAGGATGCTTCAGTAATAGTAAGGTTGTACTCAAGACATCTACAGAAAGCACCCAGAAAAGAGTCACATTTTAGAATTACCTGTGGCATTCTGGATGAAAATTCAAGTTATACGAACACAGTATTCTTCATAGACTGGTTTATTTTGTTAATCATGGTGTGATAGTTTGATTTGTACCTCTTATATAATGCATAAAATGTTCTTGTCACTATACATTGTTATAAGTAATAATATTAATCTTATTTTTAATTTTCTGTAGTTTTTATTCCCATAAACTAATACAATATTTTTGGTGTTCTGTAGAATTCTTTTTATGGTGCCTATGGCCTTGCAAGTCATTCATTTTGGAAGAGGTAAGGAAAGCTTCATTTTTCTAATTTGTTCTGGGCAGTTTTTTAATGAATTTATATTTCTATTAATTTATTTCAACCTCCCCTTTCCTTCTTCTTCTGTTTTCCCTACCTTTTCAAGGCCGTGAAAAAGAAGAGTATGAACATGCTGGAGAAAATGTCAATGCCACAGCTCAAAAGCAGCAGCCAAAAACTCAAGACACTATTGTAAATGCTCTTAATGACATGAATCAAAGTTATGAGAGCAGGAAGCAACCAAATTCTAGGAGTCTTGTGCCTTTCACTGGGATTACAGACAGTAGGTAACATTATTTATTTATGCCATGCTAGAATATTGCTGCATTATGCATTTACAACCTGCCTTCACAAACATTTATTCACAAAAAAAGTCACAAACTCTCAGAGCCTGAGCACTAGCTAAGCTAGAAGTTTAGAATAGATTTCTGATAGTTTAAAATGGGTCATTTTAAAGTCCTTTTCCATACCTACTGATAAGGTAGACATAAATAAGTCAAAGTTAAATCACATATCTTTAATCTACAACCCCCCTATATAGGATAATAGAAAATAGAAGCAGATGCTGGGGTTACAAGTGAGCTGTATACTGGTCTCATTCAGACTTTGTGAAACATGATGTTGGGTTTGATGGTTAAAATCAACTAAAACTTTCATTTTATCTAAGCATCTGACAAAGGGAGCTTAGATAAAGCTTGTGTAACTCTGGTTCAGTTAGTTCATAAAGTCTACCTCTACCCTGCCTTCATTTTGTCTTAAGAGTTACAGTCTGGAAGCAAACTATAACATCCACAAAGGATGGCAGATTTTTACTTCATCACAAAATTTCAGGTTTGAGATTGTAACCTAGGCAGCTTGAAACACAGCGTCTTCAAGTTCCTTTTATTTCTGTCGCATGACTGATCAAAAGCGGAAGGACACTGCCAGGGGAAAAAACCCTGATTTATTAGTGAGGCTGAGGTCTGTCTCTGTCAAAATGAAATATTTCAGTTACGTGTGTACTACTTCTGTAGATCTTGTCAGGAGTTGCTTCTTGGCCATCCTTTAATCCCTGCTAGTTTGCTTTTAATCCTTAACTAAACAAACTGGGCTTAACTGAACAAACATCACTAACAGGCAGCTAATTTTATTGCCCTTAAAGACAATAACCTAGACATCCTTAAGATCCTTTCGCAGCTAGGGAGACATGAGAGGCCAAGTGAGAAGAAAGGAGATTTAAAGCCTTTCTATTTCTTAGTAAATTGTGGATCATTGTCTTTTAGGTAAAAAGCTGAACAGGCACTGTTGTCAAAATGGAGGGACCTGTATCCTAGGCAGTTTCTGTGCATGTCTAAAACATTTTACTGGCAGATACTGTGAGCATGATGAACGGAAACGGTAAGAAAGAGCTGAAATCAGAAATCTTCCAGTTTTAACATTGTTGATGAGCAGGAAAATGGAAAAAAATCTCCCTTATCATTAACAGCAACTGTGGCCCTGTTGCCCATGGAGCCTGGATAATCAAGGGTTGTCGATTCTGTCGGTGTGGGTATGGCATGCTACACTGCCTTTCAGGAAGAACGCAAGACAACTGTGGTAAGGAAAAACTCATCAAATCCATGGAGAATAATGGTGCTTTTTAAATGATCTGCCTAACAAAGTTGTTTTCTGAAGTTTCAGTTTTAAAGAAAAGTTTTATATAGAGCACTAAAGTTTCAGTGTTCTACCTAAAGCCTGCTCAGCGACCAAGAACACATTTAATTTCACAGTAATTATAATTTTGAAATTCTTCACCCAAAAATCTCAAAGCACTTTAGAAATAATAGTGAATCCCATAGGACACTTGCAGTAGAAAATTATTTCCCATATTTCAAATGACAAATTAAAGAGGTCAAATGATTTATCCTGTCTTGCAATAGTTGTGCACAGGCATGCAATGCTATTCTTTTAAAACAAGAGGACAACTCACATGAGTAATTACACATATGCATAAAAATTTGCTGGGTCTTACTGAAATCTGTTAACAAATATAAAAACAAGACTTTTCCTCTTACCATGAGCTTTTGATCAGAAGATATCACTACATTTTGAAAATATAAATAATTTTGCTCAGCCTGGTGCTGTACAGAAGTATTAGTATTCCCATGTTATACAGGTGAAACCTGAGGCACCAGGAATTTAGGCTTTTTAGGGAGAAAAAAAATCATCCTGAGAGCAAGCTGCAAAAATCAGAACCTCCCTCCTGAACCAAATCTGTCTGGACTGTTCTCTAAACTTGTAAAGTTTGGAAGGCCAAGACTAATCTAGTATTAAACTGGACATTTTAATAATCCCAGATTACAACAAATTACAAGAAAAACTACTTTGTTAAATCACTTTTTGGAGATGTACTGCTGAAGACCCATGTAAAAATTCAAGGTATTTTTCTTTGTGAAAACAATGTAGAAAAAGAATGTCTTAGGACTGAATTACTAATAGTTAGTCCACATGTAGAACAACCACTAAGCCAAATAAGCAAATGCACATGTAAAAATTTTACAATGAACAGAGACCAGTAGTTAACTGCTTTAGTCTGAAGCTAAGCAGAAGGCAGGGCAGTCTTTAAACAAGGTAATCTATACACTGCCTTGCTTTCTGCCTAATGTTTAAAATGTTCAGAGACCCACGCTTTACCAAAGAAGTCCCTTTAAGGAGTCTGGGAGAGGAACAGATACAGATTGGTATATGTATTCACGCGCATGTGCATGCACACGCACACACAAGCCTGAAAAGAAAATCTTCAGAGACCCACACTTTAGCAAAGTCTCTTTGAAGGGTTTGGGAGAGGAACAGATTGAAATTTGCTGGGTGGGATAGAGACTACCTGAAAAGATGCATAGAAAAGCTATGACTCTTGCTTGGAATAAATAACTTTACTTGGAATAAAATATGAACTCTGAAAAATAAATCTGAGACCAGAGTCTCTTAATCTCACCAGGGAATATCCTTCCATCCCAGGAACAAAGAACAAATGATGTGCACTGCAGGGAATACCAAGTGGCTAGAAAAATAGGAGCGCATATTACCTGAAATGCCTTTATCTTGCATGCTTCTCTATTGACTTAATTACATGCAACAACAACTTAAATTGTTCTGTGCAAAAAACCGTTTGCTTGCCAAGTGAGTTCCCTGACTTCAGAATCCTGTTATATGTCTGGTCCTGCAACAGCAAGAGACATAAGGCCTGACCCTCTACTCTTTTAAACCAATTTGATGTCAACTGGGGTAACACCAATATAAAACTGATGCAACAGAGTGGAGAACCTTTTGTTAAAAGGTTGCATGAAGGTATTCTTTTCTGCTTGTGCTAATGGCCAAAAAAGTAATCTTTTCCCTTGAAGAAAGGGTTAAAAGCTTGCTTGAAGACTGAGAGTATGTCACTTGCTAACATCCTTTCCTCTGCTAGGTATTTACATTTGATTATTCTGAGATTGATGCCTGCAAGAGCTGATAAGTGCTATCAGTTGCTTCTCAAACGATCATTGATGGCATCCATTCACATCTCTCCTCTGAGAATAGACTCTTTGATTGGCTTTCACAGCTGATAGCTTTAACCTAAGTACCTGAAAAGATTATTTGGGGGTGAGGGGAAGAGAAAGGGGAACGAATTTCAAAGTCTGTAGAAATCCTTTGCATTTCACTTCCATTAACTTTTTATTACTATTATTATTATTTTCTCAGATGTAAAAGAGGAAGAGGAGGAGGAATTTCCTAGGTTACATTCCAGTGGCTCAAGATTAAAACAAACAGCATTCTCTTTTATCACCCTCTTCTTCTTCTGCAGCAAGCCTTTATGAGAGTGGCTATACCAAGAAGATCTTATTTGTGGGCTGCAACACTTTCACACTCAGAATCATACTTTAATTTTTCTTCTGTGTAGTTTAGAAGATGTATCTATTTACGTATACCTGGCAGGGGCATGTTAATTTATATGGTTAATGCTAGTTAAGTGCTTAGACTATAAAAAAGGCACTAGATGGTTGAATGCTAAGTATTTATTATTAAAATTATTATTTGTGTTAGGACCTGATTTTAACAGTTTTCTACTCTTAAAATGTGGATTCTTCCAATGGAAGAAAACCCCCCAGATGTTCTATGCCTTAAATATTAAGTTATAACTATTACTTATTTTATATATTGAAAAATAATATTTTTAAAAATAAAGCTAAACTTATTAGAAAGGAGACCTTGATTTTATTTGTTTAGTCAAACCACACTTCAATACCTTGTAAATGAACAGGAAAAAGCTGGTAAGGGGAATTCCCTGTAGCTGTTTCTTGATCCCAGGGGTCATACTGAGCAGCTCTCTAGGAAGGTGTTGCCCCCCACCTTCTTCCCTCCCTGCTAATGTAGGACCTGATTGTGCCTATAGCTGCAGTCTCCTGCATGTAATTACAATTCTTATCCTGACTCCAGTGGTAAAGAACATGCTGCTTCCCTTGATTAATATGCAAATTAATTTTCCAGTAACCATTTGCTGCCCAGGCAAATGCTGTGCTCTGCTCATCCCTGACTTACTCTCAGCTCACCACCAGGAGGGCCCAAACTCTTCTACCTACTTGAAGCTAAAACAAGGATAGGCTGTATTGTGGGGAGGGGACGTGGATGTTATCTCCCTGAATGAGGAAATAAGGGCAATAATGTAGTCCTTTCTGGGTGCCTCTGCAGGGGACATTTATTGTGCAGTAGACTAATGAACTGCACAGTAAATGCCATGGATCTACATGAATGTCCTTATTAGGCTGGAGTAAACTCATTTATTCCACAACAGAATAGTATTTGTAAATACAAGTACTATCCTGCTGTGGAGTAAAAAAATCTGCAGCAGTGCACGTGTAAATGCTGCCCTAGCTGGCTGGGGCACAAGCGTGCTTAATTGCAGGTGATGCCTGCCAGCTAACCCTGCACTGAAGCACCCTTGTGCCCAGGCCAGCCCCTACACAGCACATTAAGCCAGGGCGGAACAGCCGCAGGCTGGCAGACTGACCCCCCAGCCCCTGCCCCCCAAGGCTCCCTGCCAACCCAAGTGGCTTTGACCCAACTCAGCATGCTGCGATCCCAGGCACACACGCAAATGATATGCCTGGAGCAATAAACTCTGGTGGAATAAGCACTGTAGTTTATTGCATCGCATTAATATGCACATGCAGATGCACCTCTGAGGGAAAAAAAGCTAAGCCTAAAATAGGAAATAAGCTTCACAGCACTGGGTGATGGCCTGTAAGATGCATAAGGCAGTATACGAAGAAATATAATGCAGCATATTCTCTGGCTCATCCCCTCCTAAAGGTATATGCCTAAAGGATTCATATGCCCTGTAAAAGAGCTTTGAGGATGTATGCATAGTCTGGAATTTAGAAGTTTATCATACATAAATAAGGATAAATAAGGTTGCCTCATCCCCGCTAGGCTCTCACTCTCTCTCTCTCTCAGGGTCTCACCTCATTTTCTCACCTGCCACACCTTGATGGAAACTTAATGAAAGGGAGGCTGCCCTCAGAGACTAATGCTATGGTGCTCTCTTTTCTCCAGTGGTGGATTTTCCTAACCTGGCTTGCTTTAAGGGCTTAAGTCATGACCTCCAGACACCCCAATAGTCATACCCATGCCTTGCTGATGTTATTCAACATCACATCCAGTAGAACACTAGTCTCCATAGCCACCAGGCTACCTCAGGCCTTTACTCCCTTGTTAGGGCTCCAGCCTTCCCAGTTTCCACCCCTTCCCTCTAGCTGGTCCCTTAGCCAAGGCCCACTGTTCTGGATGTGGCTTCTGGGCTCCAGGCCCATGTCTTGCCCTCCAGGGACTTCATCTCCGCCCTTCTCAGGCTCTAGGCCTTTTGGTTCCAAAGCTCCACCCTGCTCTGGGCTGTCCCTGCCCTTCTGGGGCTCCAGGTCCTCTGGTCCCCAAGCTCTGCCCTCTCGCAGGCTCTGGACTCCCCTGACCTCTGTCTATGCCCTGAGCCTGACCCCTGGCAGAGCTTAAGGCACCTACATGCTCCTCAGGCACTAATGGGACCTCCAAGCCACTCCTTTCTAGTTCCAAACAAAACACCGGTTAAAACCCAAACACGAACTTAAGCCTTCTGCAGCAACACAACCCCCCAGTCCCCAAGCTAACTTCTACACTTTTGCCTGACCCTGAATCAGGTCCATTTGGTTGCATGCCCACAGCTCCCTGTCCAGCAGCCACCTTCCCACAAGGCTCCCTCACCCTGCTGCTTCCCAGGTCTAACCCCCTGCTCTGACTCTAGCTCTGGTTTATATACTACTAAAACCCTGCCCCTTTCTGGTCACATGCCTCTCATGTCAGCGGATTCACCACTGGGCTGTTACTTAACTAGGGTTACCATATTCCAGTTTCAAAAAAGAAGTCTGAGGGAAAGTGGGGGGGAGTAGTGATATGTCCATGCCCTGCTCCTGCCCCTCACTCCCAATCCACAGCCCTAGTGATACATTCCCAACCCACAGTCCCCTGCCTCCCCCCCCCGGGCCCTCACTCCCAATCCACAGCTTCTGCAACCCTGCCAGTGCCCCTCACTACTGACCTGCACCCCTTTTCCCACCCTCTCCCCCAGCCCTACCAGTGCCTCTCATTCCTGACCTGCAGTGTCCCACTCTCCCCCCATCCCTGCAAGCATCTCCAGCTGGTGCAGCACAGCCATGCAGCTCCCTGCTGCCCCAGCCCCACTCCCTTCCCCAACTGGAGGCAGGTGCTTCCCCCGCCCTGCTGCAGCCCAGTGCTGGGGAAAACTTCAGTGCTGAGCAGAGCAAAATCCCAAATCCCAGACATTTGTTGATATTTAAAAACACCACCCAAACAGAGATGGTAGGACCCAAAAAGAGGACATGTCCAGGAAAACCAGATGTATAATAACTCGATCCTTAACCCCTGCTCTGCTGGTTGCCTGTATCTGTGCTATAAAACCCGCCCTTAAAGGGTCCACACAACTTTCCAGTAACAGGACAAGGGTTCCGTGTTACATTCCAGTACAAAGAGATAGAGAGAGATAAATGATTCCCCAATTTCCCATAAAGATGCATCAAACCAAGAAATAGTTATTTGTTGAATATACACACAGAGAACAAATCTGTTGTTTCTATCAATTTCTTTAAAGTATTCTTAGCAAAGTTCATACACATAAGCCTGAGAATAAAATGTACATTAAGACAACAGGTACAAGAACTGAAAGGTAAAGCTTAAGGTATAAACCTAGATCAGGGTGCACAACCCCCAGCCCACAGGCCAGATCCATCCCTTGGCTCCCTGTCATGCCAGCCTGCAGGGCTCCCCATGTATTCCCCAGGAGGACCAAGCTGCTGCCCTCTCCCTGCAACTGGAGTGGCCAGCCAAGGTCAACTGACCCTTTCCCCCTTCCTGTAAAAACCCCTAACCTGGAAAAGGAAGTGTCTGGGTAACAATGCTCAACTTTGTATGGAGGCCGCTTCTCCGTTGGCTTGTGTCTCTACCAGCTCTCTGACAGATTCACTAGCTACATGACTCAGCTTGTCCATGGACCCTGAGCTGGGCCTGACTCTTTGGCTCCCTAACATGACTGGTTTGATCCCCTGGATACCCGACCCACCTGGCCTCCTGAACTCATACTCCATCTGACCCTCGGGCTCTCTGACTCAGTTCCCCAGAGGGACCTTCTGGCTTCCTGACTCCCCTACACTTGGACTCTGCCCACACCCCTCAGATCTTGGTTGCTTTTTCCAACCCTGAGTGACCCCCACACCTGGCTGCCCATAAATTGGCATGACAGGGTGAAGCACATGTACACAGTCATTTATCACTGAGTAGCTGATGCCCTTCTTTCATTTACTTCACACTAACCTGTTCCTGTTTCCATTCCTGACAGCATTTGAAAGTGGGACAAATTTAGCCCCAGGTCATCCAGGAGTAGGTTTGCAATTTTGGGGTTAGTTGAATCTACTTTGTGTTGGCAGCTGTTGGTAACAGTTTGACTGGCCTGTCCAGTAGTATGAGGAGTGCTGTCCCACAGGAGCACTAGCCTGGGTACCACTTACAGGGGACACAAGGGGTATGTACAGAAGTGCTCCATGCATGTGTTACAGCACTGTAATTTAGAGCACTTTTTATAGCACTATAAAAATTACATGACAGAAATGCAGTGTTCAGTGGGAGGGGCCTCTAAGCCTCGCTGCACTTTCTACGCAAGGAGGCAGGGAGTAATCTGTAGCCTCCTGGGGCTTCTCCACTGGTCAGAAATTTGAATAGCATACAGAAGTTATTTAAAGTGCTGTAGATTGCTAAAGTGCTGTAAAATACAGCGCTTCAAATTCAATATCTCATTTAACAAGGGTTAATTGAAAGCGCTGTACCCATTTTTAAAGTGCTGTAAAGTCATGTATTTACTGTTAAGTCATAGAAATAAACCGCTTTAAATGGCAAAAAAGCAACTTCTGTAGACACCCAAGAACAGCAGCTGCCACCATTTCCAGCTCAGCCACCACTGCTGCAGCTAGCCCAGCCCCTGCTGTCAGCCCTACTGCCAGATTGAATTATTCATGTATCCATGGTCTAAGAAGAGAACAGAGGTAGGTCATGGTTATGTTTTTAACTAAGGTGCATTCAAACTGGATTGACACCATTATGAAAATGTGGCTTAAAACAGATTAAAAAGTATACAGATGGCACAATTTATAAGGCACTTGGAATTTGCTTAACATTTGGAGAAAAAGTACAATATGTAGGCAAGTGCACAATAAATGTAATTACAAAACATTAAAATCATTACTTGTTAATTCATATAATTCATATCTCCTGCATAAAATGTACAAAATCAAAGTGTTTCAATAATATATTGTAAGTATGGAACTGTATAATGGAAAAGCACTGAAATGTAAGGGAGTATAATTAAAGTCTGCTGAGCAGGGAAATTATTCCAGATTGAGACAATGTGTTTAAAACAAAATGCTTTTACTCAGGAATAAATCAGGAATTAGCATTTTACAAAGGGATTTGTTCAGAAAGAGCTACTTCAGAACATCTCTCCATGTGGACAAGCCATAAGTCACTGCACACTAACCCTGATGGATCTGCACATTATTGGGTCACTGGGACTTGAAGAAATTAGAGCAATTGAAACTTCTAGCAAAGCTGTATTTCCCTGCTGTACCAAAACATCATTCCAAACTAGCTGATTAAAAATAGGTACATTTTCAGATCTTTGCACTGAGAATTTAGCTACATGAGTAATTCTAATTAACATCAGTGAAAAGCACTAGCTTTCTCTACATTCAAAAGTTTTGAAAATGTATCCCATCTTCCTGGAAAAAAACAAAAAAAACATGAAAACACGATACAAAGCAGCATAAAAAAGGCCTATCCCCATCCATCTCTTGCCAATATAGTCTAGGGCTCTGGAAAAATCAAGGTGAGCTCTGCAAGAGATGATATATCTGCTGGCTTAGGCAAGGCATATCCTTCAAGTGATAACTAAATCCAGAAACTCATTTTCCTGCTTTTTGTGTCAGTGCCCCTTGAAGTTTTCTAACAACTAGCTACTACAAAATAGTGAGGCTTGCTTTCTTTCCAGTGCAGACTGAAAGCAGAATTTCAGGTTTTTTTCAATACCTTTATAAAAAGTATTGGGTGGTTTTGAACATATAGTTTTATCCAAACATTAAAATATAAGTGAATAGCTTAAAAACTGAAAGCATCAAGAGACAATGGAGAGCAGAGTCAAACTCTCTGCAAAAGCCAAAAGTGGCTCCGCTCTTATCTGTCTCCAGCTGTTTGGAAGTAAAGATAAAAGGAAACACTCCTTCTCTTTTCACTTCACCCACTTGACCACATAGACCTGGGTAGCCTTCTAACAAAGCAATTACAAGCACTTCAGTGAGGTTTGTTTACAGCAAACACTAAAATTTACTCAACAGCTTCATGCTAACTCTTTTTATAGGTCACTCAGTCAAACCTGGCATGCAGAAGCAAACTAGACATCTGTTGCCACAAGTTCATGCATGTGCCATCTCTATATGTGGCCACATTTGGGGAGGAGGAAACGTCAAACAGAAATATTTATCAAATGCTTCACAGCTCTCTGGGCCATCAGACTTTTCACTCCTCACAGTTTACTTCAAAACTAAAACAAATGGTACAGGATATGACCTGTCCTCTGTTTCTTCCCATCTCTATTCAAAACTATTTGTGCTGTCCTTTAAAGCATGTCATTGGTAAAAACATGAATCTGCTCATACAAAAAGTAATCTATAAGTCAAAGTTGTGATATGAGATATACTATCATTGTTATCAGCTAGTTTTTCTCTCTATTTAGGGTTGTCACTCTAATTGATTTGGTGTCCAAAACATTTATAATAGTGTGCAGAGCTCCAGACTGTCATGGACTTGTTCTAATCTATGTTTTAGAATAAAAAGCCGCAAAAATTATGCAATTTTCAATACTTAGGAGAGACTGGACCTAGATTATCTCAAGCAGCTCTCTAAACTCATATTACTTCTCCATGACCTGGAAATTATGCAGTAACAATGTCAAGTTCAATATTTGCTCTGCCTGTTGGCTTTCTTAGAATTTGATTACTCACCTCCTATGTACACAAAAGTCATCATGTCATCCACTGTAGTGGATGCAGCATCACTGCCCTTTTTGTCTCCAAGTGTTTCATGAGCTGATTTTGTCTCCAAAAGGTAGCAAGAGAAAATTATATCTGCTTAATGAAATGTTAGCAGTACACAGTGCAGTCGACTCCTCCTAAACCCTGACTTGCCAATATCCACACCTCGTGCCTGCAGTTGTGAAGATTTTTCTGGCTAATGTCTATTGGTATCAAAAGCCATATTCAGCTAATAAACATAACTAGGATCCAGATACCTTAAGTCTCAATTATTTTTCTTATATGGCAAATCTATTAATTCCAGGCATGGGTGCATTTATTTTCATTATTACAAACACCATTTCCAAATGTCTAAGTGCATGCTTGAGTCTGTCATATGGTGCAAATGGTATAATTCTGCTTCAGTGGGTTATCATGTATACTCTATAAAACTTCTTTGTCTTTTTAATACATTTCTGGTTATTCTGCAGTTCACTTTTTTGGGGTAGGGCCATTAGCAAGCACAGTTTCTGTTCATATTTGAGTAGGCTCGGTGCAAACTTCTTTGCCTAATAATGATGCTGAAGGTACTGCAGTCTGCAGTGATACTGACCTTAACCTTGGCTCCTGCTGCTGTGAGGGTGACTTCTTGTTAATATTCGGGGGCTACCACATGCTTCTAAAATAAATTCAGATACTTTCTGCATACTGGACACAGCATCTGTTTCCAAATACATGCTATCAAGTGCGTTAGCTTTCATTAACTAATGAAAGTGTTCACCAGCTTACATTAGATTGGGTTATCAAAAATCTACAATCTGAAGACTAAACTATAAATCTTCCATTCAAATGCTCTCTCTGCTTTAACATGTGGATGTCAAAACTGTAATTTCACCAAATTTTTATAAGGATGGTTTAATGCTTTTCAAAGCAAATCTCCCAGAACTTTTTAGAGGCTTTGCTGGTGGCAGAGACATGCCAGCATAGTTAAGTTGGTGTGCCCCCTAGTGGAGATGCAACATATGCCAGAAGGAGGATTTTTTTGCTGGTACTGCTGAACCCTCAATAACGTAAAACTAAGCCAATGAAAAGTGTCTTTTGTCAGCTATGCTGAATCTACATCATAAATTGTGATGGCATAGCTGTGATTTGTTCATGATCCTAGCCAATACAGCTTTGCTGGCCAAACTTTGTATTATAGACCAACCTTTAAAAGGTATAATTTATGGGACTCAACAACACAGAGGACATGCTAAGAGTGGTACAGCATAAACAGGAATATCAGAGCCTTCTTTGTGCCCTGAGTTATGTTTGATGGTGTGGAAAGTATTCAGGTTCAGTACATTAGCTCTGGCTCAAGTATTAAGTTTGACTTTTAAAAGTACATTCCTTATAAGCAGCACTGAATACCAAGGTTCTGCTAAATTAGCTGTGTGACTTACCATCACCTGATGTAGTCTCATCTTTCCTGATACACAGGCTAACTGTTTCAGTCAGATGCTAGCTTTTGTTTCCATGTGGGTTTATTGCTATGCACATATGTGAATAGTGGCTTGAGAATTCAGGATTTTCTGGAAGGACCATCAAAGGCAAAAATGACAGCGTAAATGATCATATTTTACTAGCCTTCTTTCACTCTCCACTAGAAGTAAATACAAATAACTAGGACTCAGTTAGTCCTTGTGTCCCTCAACCTTCTACCAGTAGGCAACACAAGATGCCAGCGTATATAATTTTAATGATGTATCACACAATGTCCTGTTTCTGTCAGCAGTCTGATCTTCAACAGCAGAATCATTCTTCTATCTGCTGCAAGGCATTTATTGTCTGCTTCTCCACCACCATTACCATACATTTCCAGATAGGTTACAGTACAAAGATGAAATCACTGACCTAGTTTGTTTACCTGTGGCTATTAAGGCTTTAAGGCTACAGGCAGTAATTCATTTATATGTTTTCTTAAGGAAACAAAAAATAACTAATATTTGCTCTTTTTGAATGGTACTTCTAAAATGTGTATCTATACTGCACATACAGTAGAGGGGAAATGATAACAGGACTGGGAATCTTCTACATGGTGTATGTACTATGCAGCCCACCACAACAGTTCAATAGGTGCATCTACATGTTCATTAATACACTTTTGCTAATACACATTAAATGCAGTATTGTGAGGTACTAGAACAAGACACATCAGCCTATTTTAAGTGCATTAGTGCAAGCACACAGGTTTTTTGTCACTCTTTAATGCACATTAAAATAGGCTAATGCACACTAGAGTGCATGTGTAGATGGGCCCAGTAAGGCTTAAGCTGCAGTCTCATTAATACCAAGGACTGTTTTTAAGCAGACTGAATGTAGTAGGGTATGTATTCTTTTAAGCAAAGAATTCCCCTGAATGACAGATTACTTAGGTGAATAGTTTAAATCACAGAAAAACTATGAATAGGATTCATTTAGTTATGAGAAAATCTTCCAGTAGTACTAATAATGCAACAACCTACTCAGAATTTCTGGAATTTTCCACAGGGAAAGTTGTCCTGGCTGATTGTGTGAACATTGAGGAAAACACCCTGTGCCTTTAAGAAGGTTGCATTTTAAAATGATGTGCCTCAGCACAGGAAACGTGGCTGTGCAATGATAGCTTTAAATGTAATCCAAAAGATAGGCACAACAGAGATGGAAAATGATTATATTTGAATTTATTCTCCTAAGTATCATAAGGATGGTCTCTGGGAAGAACTAAACTGATTATTTTGTGTCTTGTGCAATCCTAAATACACTGATTGGCATTCAACAAATAATCTCAAGTATATGAAATCTTTTAAGACTCCCTACAGTCTCTGTTTCATACCTTCATTACAAAGTTCCCCTCTAAATATACAGAACTCTGATAGTATTTTCTGTGAAGACTATACAATTTCATTGATACCCTGCAATTAAAAGTAATGTATAAAAGAAAGATCAGATAATAAACAAAACAAGAAATGTTAAATTCACTCTAGTATTTTCATGGGGGTGAAGAAGTGGATTTTCCTCTAATGGGCTCTTTATTACCAGGTTTCCAGGTTACCAGGGAAGCATGGGACTGCTCTGGAAGGAGCTGAAAAATATTAAATTGGAATAGAAAAGTCTCCTTATTAAGATAAAAGTGTTTGTGATCCTCTTTTGGTCAGAAATGTCTTAGAAGATCCATCTCTGGGACTTAAAGATTGTGTACACTTAAGAACTTCCAGTAATTAAAGGTGGAATCAATCTCTAGAAAGGTTTTACTCACAGAATTAGCTGTATATTACATAAATACTTCCCCTGCTTTTGCTCTTAAAAATTCTCCAACGATTAGTAAGCATATGGTGAACATCTAGAAGCCACACCTCTCCATGACCAAATCCTATACCAATTAATCTTAAGAGTTCAAGACTAGCTACAGAAAATATTTCCCTATATCCCTAGTATTTCCCTAGGTACACTACTCTTTCTAGTGAGTGATAAATACAGATACGTACAACAGGATAATGCACTTCAAAAATACTTAAGTTACTGTACAATCTCTTGGCTTCACACTAATCTATCATTCAAGAAATGGATTAAAACTGCCCTGCCATTGTTTCTTTTATTTAGAAGGTTTGCGTAACTAATATGCAGCATAAAGTGTATGGGCTGAATTTAGCTAACTGACATCAGAGTATTGGCCAGGAACATAAAGTTCATTTCATTTGCAAGATCTTGTGACCATCACATCCCAGCTTCACAGCTAAAAGCAATATTTACTTGTAATACTTTAAGATAATTTCTTCTGTAGCAGCCACATCCAAAAGTGCCAAAGGCTTTTTAAACATAGACTTTAACAGATGCAGAATAGCATTAAAAGTAATTTAGTGATGCAGACAAGTCATGGTCATTATGAAAAAAAGTGAAGGAGAGGGAGATCAAGAGGATACTTTTAGCTATGGGCATGGAAATATGAAACAGTAGTATAAAAGGACTAACCACTCAGGAGTGTTTTATCTGCCCACTCCTAACCCACAGTAAGTAAAGCTAGTCCTCAATACCAGTAATTTACCCCTGAATGAAACAGGGATACAATTACTAAGGTTAAGCATGACTTACTGGAGGTCAAGAGACAACAGACAAGATTACACCAGATTCAGCTAGGCTGCTTTAGTCTCCCCTACCACTGCCTTTTTACATCTGTTATGCCCTACATCTGTAAGAGGATCACAAAGACAACCCAGAGAAAAGAACATCTGGGAGTAAACATTGTCTAATTCAGTATTTCCAGCAGAGGAATAAAATGCTGCCAAAGCTACTTCAGTAAAGTGCTGTGCTATGTCCTCCTTCCAGATGAGCCTAGGCTGTTGTTGACATGCCCATCATGAGCTGGTAATATTGTATCACAAATGTTGACCAATACTTAAATAAATACATTTATATTCATTCAACATAAGAAAGATGTGAGAAGTAATTAGACATGTTAATCTGAAGTTAGGCAAAAGTAAGGCAAGGTGACACCTTGAGACCAACTGGTTCACAGAGGCATCAGTGACTGCCTATGAAAGTTTGTGCCTCTCTGAACCAGTTACTTTATAAAGGCAACTTTACACATGCTCCGGGATGAGGCATTTTAATTAAAGCAGTTCTCAGGAGCCTCTCTAATTAAAACACCTGCAGCATCCCATGTATTCAGTGTTCTGCACTTCAAAATGGCAATGGGAGTGTTTAATTAAACCTTGTTTGACCAGCTTTAGTTAAAGCACCCCCACCACTACTTGGAAGGACAGGAATGCTAAATACATGCGACACCAGGGCTGCTGGTTTATTAATTGAGCCTCTTCTGACATGTTAGAATTAGAACGCATCAAAGCAGACATCAGGCATGTGTATAGGTGCCCTAAGAGTACCTTAGATGTGCTCCGACACATTCTAATAAGGACACACTGGAGCTGGAGTGTTCTAATTAGAAAACTTCGGTGTGCCTCACTGTCACATGTATTAAGTGTCCCACATTTCAAAATGGCCACGGGGGTGCTTTAACTAAAAGTTATAGAACAAGATTTAGTTAAAGCACCCCCACAGCCATTTTGAAATGCAAGACACTTAATACATGTGACAGTGGGGCATTTTAATTAGAACAGTTCTCTGGGAACAGCTCTAATTAAAATGCTGCCCCAGCACATCAATAGACACCCAGTGATGCTGCTCTGCTCTGCCTTCTGCATAAGAGATAAGAAGTTGATGCTGAAACAAATGCAGTTATACGTAACAAGAGCTCCCAGTGTGATACTTGGGTGCATAAGCAGAGGAATATGTAGGAGGAGTATGTGGTAGAGTTAACTCATACTCAAAAGTAGGGAGAATTTTACTGGAAGGCGACATCCAGTTTTGTCACTCAGTTCAAAATGGATGATGAAGAACTGAAGAGGGTCTGGAAAAAAAGCTATAGAAATGATTCAAGATCTGAGAAACATGACCCAGAACAAAACACTTAAGGTCAGTCTATTTTAGAGATGGCTTGGTCACAGTCTACAAATATCTGCATGGGAAAGAGGCTGTTGATAGTGTAGGGATCTATATTCCAGAAGACAATGGAATAATGAAATCCAACACCTGAAAGCTGAAGCCAACACTAGAAATAGTGCACACACATTTACTATGAGTTTAACTAACAGTAGCATAATTAGAGTAGGGGGAACACAGCTCCAGCCCCAGGTGCCAGCTCTATGGGGCTACTAGAATTGCCCCCTGGGAGTCTTTGCCACAATAGGCACAGCCCTGAGCTCAATATGTATAAATGGGGGTGGAGGAGGGAGCAAATGAGAGACCAGGGTTGGCTTCCAGGGAGTCTGACTGGACTGGAGTCAGCAGTTGGCTTCCAGGGAGTCCACTGGAGTGGAGCTGACATTGCTACAGCAGCAGCAACAGCAGTGGCAGAGGTAGCAGCAGCCCAGGAAGGTACACCTTCCCTTCCTTTTCCTCCTTTCCCTGCCCTTCCCCATCTACAATGGTCAACTTACCCTCATGCCCATCCCAGACACTCAATGAGCTCACTACACCTCTGTTAACTAATTACTGTAACAACTCACCTAATGTTATCATGGATTCTTCATCACTTCAGGGGTTTAAAGCTAGATCTTTCACTTTCTAAAATTATTTTTCTCACTCAAACAGAAGTTGTGGGCTTGCTAGAGAAATCATGAGAGTTGCCTGAAGATAGCTAATTCTACATCTCTTAAATGAGGACTTTTATTTTACTAAGTTCGGTTTCTTTTTGACTGAGAACAAAAACCATGAAAGAGAATGAGGGTATGGAGCCTGGAAGCCCTGAAAGGCATAGTTACCAAAAAGCTGCCCTGGTGTACTGAATGGGAGTCAACAGTATCAGAGTTTGAGAGTCAAGACTCTCAAGGCTTTAAAGCTCCCAGCTCCCCATCAAACCACCTGTCAGGCTAAAGGGAAATTGAGAGCCTGCAAGCCCCAGTAGAGCTGTGGCTCCCAGGACTCCCAGCTTCTCACAAGATTTCCTGGTTGTTTAAGAGAACCAGGAATGAGGAGTCCCAGCCCATATTGCATTAGGCAGACTTTGGAGGTGTCTGGAGATGAGCAGCTTGGAAGTCAGGCTTTTTGCCTCTTCATTACCCTCCCCAATGGACTGCTGAAATGCCAAGTACCTGGGAGCCCAGGCTACTAAGGGTTCAGGTGAGTATGTTGACAGGAAACCAGAGAAGTTTTGCTTATGCCTCCATCCAAAGCAAACCACCTCCAAAAAACACTTAGATTTTGATTAATTAGCATTCACCAATGATATAAATATTCTGCCAAAGATCTTTTGACCAGCTAAAGAAATAACTGGGTGAAGATCAAAGGCCACTGTTATTGAAGAGGTCAGATTAGATTAACATAATGATTTCTTATGACCTATGACTGTACTTTTAATAATTTACATAGTTGCATAGTAGTTAGTAGTTTCATAGTAGCTTGGGTCAGGAGGGACCTGAACAGATCATCTAACCTGACCCCCTGCCAGGCAGGAATGAATGCTGGGTTCACAAGACCCCAGACAGGTGATCATCCAACCTCCTCTTGAATTTGCCCAAGGTAGGGGCGAGGACCACTTCCCTGGGAAGGTGGTTCCAGATTTGGCCACCCTAACTGTAAAATATTGCCTTCTGATCTCTAACCTAAACTTATTCTCCATCAGCTTATTACCATTGTTCCTCATCACCCCAGGTGGTGCTGGGGAAAAAAGGGCTCTACCTATTTGCTGTTGATCTCCGCTGATGAGTTTGTAGGCAGCCACCAGCCTCCTCTTGCTGAGGCTGAACAGGTTCAGGTCCCTCAGTCTCTCCTCATAGGGCCTGTCCCGCTGCTCTCTCACCAAGCGGGTGACCCTCCTCTGAACCCTCTCCAGGCTGGCCACGTCCCTTTTGAAGTGCAGCGCCCAGTATTGAACGCTGTACTCCAACTCCAGCCTGACCAAAGTTGCATAGAGGGGGAGTATCACCTCCCTGGACTGGCTTGAGATGCACCTTTGGATGCATGACAAGGTGTGGCTGGTCTTGATGGCTGCGGTCTGGCATTGGCAGCTCATGTTCATCTTGGAGTCAATAATGACTCCAAGATCCCGTTCCTCCTCTGTGCTTTCAAGAAGGGAACTCCCCAGCCTGTATGT
>NW_017728950.1:2261608-2289794 GCF_001723895.1 Crocodylus porosus | reverse complement strand
GGATGGGGTGAGAGACAGTGTCAAAGGCCTTCTTAAAATCTAGAAAGACTGTCCGTGGTGACACCATCATCCAAGGATTTAGTTACTTGGTCATAAAAGGCAATCAGGTTGGTCAGGCAGGACCTGCCTTTGATAAACCCATGCTGATTGCCCCAAAACATGATCTCCCCTGCTGGCCCCCCACAGATGTGCTCCTTGATGATTCTCTCCAAGATCTTCCCAAGCACCAACGTGAGGCTTACAGACCTATAGTTACTTGGGTCCTCCTTCCTCCCTTTCTTGAAAATTGGGACCACTTTAGCCAGTTTCCAATCCCCTGGCACCTGGTCAGATGACCACAAATGCTCATACAGCTGGGCCCAGGGCTCCACGACGACCCCTGCCAGCTCCCTCAACACCCTTGGGTGGAGGGCAACTGGACCTGCAGATTTAAAAATGTCTAGCCCTTCCAGAAGATCCCTAACTACATCCACACTGACTGAAGGCCTGACAGAGCTATCCCCAAAATTGTCCCTACCTCTGGTAGGTGGAATATCCCATCCCTGTTCAAGAAAACAGAGGCAAAAAAACTTAAAAATATCAGCTTTCTTGTCTAGCATAGCCACAAGATTACCATTTGTGTCTTGCAGGGGCCCTACATTGCCTGGTGCCCTCTTCTTGCTCCCAATGTACTTGAAAAAGGACTTTTTGTTATCCTTAATCCTGGACGCTAGCCTCAGTTCCATCTCTGCCTTGTCCTTCCTAATAGCCCTCCTACACTAGATATATCAACTTCCATTAAAGTTGCATAATTGAATCCAAAGAGTCCCTCCACATCATTATAAGGTACAGAGTTCTGCAGCCCCTTGACAGGACCTTTGTACCACATCCCACTGAAACCACTGGGACTTCATATGATTAATAGATTCTGTCTGCAGAGAGCTCATTTCATGGTGGAGCCTAAATCAACAGGGTCTCCATTCATATTATTTCAATAACTCTGGTATAAAAATGGTGAAGGCTAAAGAAGAATCCAAGCTATAGACTATGCTTGAATCTTGGAGGTAACTTTAAAAGCAAATATTCTGCTGTCACAGGATCACAGAACAGTAGGCAAGGAAGAGACATCTAGTACAGCCCGTTGATCAAGGTAGGATCATGAAGACTAAGAATCTCCTCTCACAGAAAAGGTGTATTGCTTTTTTATAATCCTTGGGTCCTGTACCACTGATGGTGTATGCAGTTCTATGCATGCAGAAAAAGACAAGGTCAGAATGATTTTGTAAGGGTCTTGAGCTTGCTACTCAATATCAAAGCATCAAGGAGAATCTGTAATTATTCAGCAGGGTCATCTGGAGTGACTTCAGTTTCAAATCTCTCAGTCATGAGTTTGGTGAACTTCCAGTGCCACTACCACCATTTGTACACACAGAAGTCAGAATGACTAATGCACAGAAAGTCCTGGGATGCATCAAACCTGGGAATATGCATTTTAGTGGGAAATAAGGCTGGAATTCTTCCTGGAGTGTTAACAATAGAAGATCATCTAGTATTTGCCGAAAGGCTGCTCATATATTGGAGCTCTAAGCTAAGAATACCAAAAAAAAAAAAAATCTATCGAGCCAATGATCTGGCATAGCTCCAATACAAACAATTCTAGAGCAGGCTTTAAAGCAACAGCTGCTAAAGATGCTGCAATTGAAATAACATAGGATTCCAAAGATAAAACCAAAATGTATAAGTATTGTACAAAGCGGTCTATCAATTCATTACAAAAAATACAATTAAAAGCACAAACAAGAATTGCTCACAATATCATTGGGATAAAAATGATGTGTATTATATTGGTGCCTAAGGCCCTGTCTGAGATCAGATGTACTGTACTAATCTCAGATGCATAGCAACAGACATTTGCTGTCCTGAAGAGTTGACAATATCAGTCTAATGTCAGGGCGGGAGGTTGTTTTTAAAGCACCTCTCACAACTGAAAACTCAAAATAAGAAATGCCTTAGAATGTATCTACTGTGGACCAGGTCACGTTCATTTGCCTTAACGGTGCCCCAGTCAGTCTCAAAACATCACATTACCACATGTGTGGATCACAATGGAACAGGCAGCTCATTTTCTCCGTAACAGTATAGCAACAGTAGACCACCAGGTGGCACCACTGAAGTTAATAGATTAATCTACTCCTAACCTTCCACTTTGATTCAAAGGCAAAAGTAAATTTCATAATAATGAATGACATTTGGAACCTAACATCACTAATAAAATCCACATGGTAAAAGCGTATCATAACCAAGCATTTCAATAAAAGGAGAACATTTGCTGAATGCAATCAGAGAAAGATGAGAACATTATTATGCACTCTTTAAGCTATGAACCGTATTTCTGTGTTTACCAAGGCTGAGCATATTGTCAGCACTTAGCAAATAAATACCATCCTGATGTTTACTATAGAATCAATGTAAAAGATTCTCTCTTAGGCAATTAAGGATAGGAAAATCTTTGGCTAGTTAAAATGAGTATACACAAGATTAGATATAAACTATCACAGCAAACAAGTTATGAACGGCAATGCAGTATTTTTCTGAGAGTTTTCTACATCATCATTCCATTCATGTATTAAAATCAAACTTGGAGAGAATGAATAAACATGAATACACCCACTGCCGGAGTAGGAGTGCCATTGTGCAGACTTACAGAAAGAGAAATAATTGCCTTTAATCTCACCATTCTATCAAACAGATTGAGGAACCCTCTGACTAGGTTAACAGTGTCAGAAAGACAAATTATACTGTGCCGGTGTGCATGGGTCCTGAGGTGTTGAATACTAATTTTAAAGGAGCTTTATCAGATACCCCAATGAGAAGAAATAACCAGAGCTTGTTACTTTTCAAAGTTAAATGTTTTACCTGTTCCTGGCAGTTATAGTTTGACAGACTGCAATGATATGCATTAAAAAATATGTTTGGATATACTTGTTTTAAAAAAACCTGCTGTTTAACACAAATATTCAGCTCTTGAAATACCTCACAGTGGATTTCTGAAAACCTAGGAAGCAGACAATTGTATTTTGATGCTGATATCATTTGAGATCACGATAAAAAGGAACATGAAGCTAAGTTAATTAAAGCCCTTCAAAGAATTCAACCCTACAGATTGATGTTAAGAAGGAAATGTGTCAGTGTATGTAATAACATTCCCAAGAGATAAATTTGTTGTCTGCTGCATTTATTGTTTTCCCTTAACACTTTTATGCACTGACCTTGATGTTCTACATATGTGATTATCTGCACCACAATAAAATACTGCTTTTAATAACTCAAAATACATTGAAAAATGTTCTCTGGCAGATGCAAAAATTACCTGGACTCCACTAGCGTGTTATTCTGCTCCTGAATACTAATAAGCACTGCTGCTACAATAGCAAACTGAAGAGCTACCTACATATTAGAAGCTATGGAAAAACAACTCTGCTTATAATAGTTTTCTGAGGAATTGAATGTTCAGAGGGCCTTGTGTCTTGATTATGGCAGCATTCCTCCATACAGTAAGTGGTCTCAGTGAAATGCCAGAATAGTTTGTGGAGTACTAGAATCAAGGAACGCTGCTAGACCTCAGATCTACCCTGTCTCTTCAACTGTGGGTCCTTGTAACCACCTGAAACTCTCTCTACACTGAAGGCTTATGGCATGTTGTACTATGTATTGTTGCTAAACACCCACAATACCATACTTAAATCTCTCAAGTATAGGGGTAGGAGCACGATGAACATATACTGGTATGGACATCTCAGGGTATGGGGAAAATGTGTGCTGATCTGTGAGCTCTGCTTCTGCATTCTGACAATTTCCTGTACCCACATATTCCTGCTGTTCTGCCATTCACTTTCACCCACTCCCTTTGCACCTGAAACTATTTCCCAATCTGCATACATTTCCACATTCACTTCCACATGGCCCATGGCTAAAACTGACTTAAGATAAACCTGGTTGACTGTAGTATCAGACGTAACAGTTTTGGGTCAAACTGGTTTATGCAATGTCTGCCCCAGACCCCTTCCTGGTTTAAGTTAAACCAAAGTCCCACAGCATCCCAGATGCTTTGCAGCCCTGGGCTATGCTGTCTGCTCCAGGGAACAGGGCTGGCCCTGCCCTCTGCTCCCTAGCCAGAGCTCTGCCAGAGATGGCAGGCACAGCAGAGTCTACCTGGCTTCCCCCTTCTTCCCTCCTCCCTCCCCCCTCACTGCTCAAGCAGGGATCCCCCCCTCCCTCCCCTCTCCCACAGTATGGACCCCAGCCCCATGGACTCTAGGCATGTGGTTTGCTAGCTAATGCTGAGAGGTGTCTGTGTATCTCCAATGTCACTGGGACAGGCAGAAAGAACAGTGTCCACTTAGAGCTTTTTGGAGCTAATCAACAGGTCATCTGGTAATGTTCCTCCACCCCTTGGAAAAAGCTGTTTAAGAAGAGCTTGAACTAATGAGCAGGGCTTTTGTTTCATTGATGGACTGAGAAACGCTGTGATAAACCCTGCTGGCTCCCTCACCTGTCAGGTTTGCAGACAGTATGAAAATGCAAGGAGAGGGAGATTGAAAAGCTCAGTATCATCAATAGATGCATGCACTGTACACACCCATTTGCCTCAGAGTGCTCCCCAACCTTCAGCAGCAAGCAGGGAAAAGCCTTGGATTGTGCAGGCATCATGGGAGTTTAAACCCCTCCCTAATCAGAGCATCTTGCTGGGGCCTAGTCATGCCCCGCCCCTCAGCTCAGCACTATGGAAAGGAAGGAAGGGCTGCTTTGGGGTCCCCCCCGCAACCCCAGTTTATAGCCTAGCCACTGCAGGCATGTGACTGCATTTCCTCAGTCCAGAGGGAATGTCTGTGCATTGCAAACTGATTCTATCTAGGCAGGTTAGACTAACCTGCAAAGACTGAATAAATTCGGGGTCAGGCTTTTTTGAATGTCTGTCCCTAGTCTATGGGACAGGCACTACAGTAGTCTACAATTAAACAGGATCAGAGTCCCAGGAACAGCCTGAACAGCTGAGAACAGGGGCCCAGCCTGAGCAAGATTTGGGTTAACTTTGTGAGAACCAGTTTAAGGAAGCAGCTCCCTCTACTCTCCTCCCATGTGATCAAAGATGCATTCCAAGTGGCCAAAAGAAGTACAACTAGTAATTTTTTGTAACTCTCTTTGCAATTATTCTACAAACTGCAACGAACAGAAGTGGATCTTTTGCTACTACTGAATATTAAGCAGGATACAGATTTATACCTGAATTGGCATTACAGCAGTGACCTAAAGGGTATGGATTTTAAATCCCAGTGGCTGTAATTATGTGTTAAAGAACCTTATGGAGCTCAGTATTTTGTGTTTCAGTTCTGTCTGTTCTGACATAAGGATAGGGGATGCGGGGATGAAGAGAGGAAACTAAATCTCCTCTGCTGTCAGAAAGTCTCTGCATCCTAATTTGGCACCTTCTTCATAGTTGTCTGAATTTCTCCCCCTCTCCTCATCTCCCCCTCCCCCCGCACCCTCCTGGCAGGTTATGCTTGAGAGCTTTTCATTCAGAAGAAACTCATGGTGGTCTGTGAGCTTCCTAGGCAGAGCTAACTCCCAATAGCTACCCCTGTAGCTAGCCAGCCCTCTCCATTCTTTATATGTTCTTCAGTCACTAGGCAACACAAAGTCTCCTTTGCATAGACAGATGGAATTCCACCTGTTGCCAGGAAAATTTGTTCTCTTACAATCTGGGATCTCTGAAGTGCTAAAATCTTCCCAGGCATCCCTGGCAGATATTAATGTTAAATATTAAGATAATGTAGTGGTAAAAAAATAATATTGTATAATGTTAAAATTAGTTGTGGTACATGATAGATAATTAATCCCCGCACAAAATCTTCCCCTCTCTAAATTTTAATTTTGAAACAAATTAAATCCAATATTTTAACCTTTGTTGTGGAACATCAAATCAGAATTAAAACTTACCAGGTCAGATATCCTTGTTAATTTATTTGAGAAAGTGCAGCTATTCTTTCCTTTTTTTCCCCCATATTAAAAACACCCTCTCCATCCCCCTCCCTCCCTCTCTCTCTCTCTCCCTCTCTTCTCCCATCTTCTTTTCTCCCTTCGACTACCTGTCCCTCTCTCAGCCAGTAACTTACAATCAGGAATCTTATTTATCTGACCGTTAACCAACATGGGAAGATTAAAAGGGTAAGGTATAAGACATTCAGTGTTCTGTATTTTGCACACATTAGGATTATTTCCATTTGCTATATTTATAACCATTAAACAGTTCTGCTAAGTCTGGTTTTATTCTTTTTTTCTTTACATGTTTTTGGCTTTGTCAATAAATTGGTTCTGATGCAGATAAACTTGATGTGCAAATCCATGGGAAAGAAGAAAAATAGAAAGTTGTATGCAAAGTTCTTTACTAAAGTATCAGTCCCTCAAAATCACATACACTATTACCAGATTCATGACCCCAAATCATCCAATAACAAATAAAATTACACACACACACACACACACACACACACACACACACACACTCTCTCACTCACATACCACAAAAGTATACAATGTTACAATCCCTTATCACAGTGACAATTCTGTAGTCCTCAACTAAGTCACCCTGTAATGCAAAGTTGTGGGCACCAAAGTCATTCCTTATTTCCTTGATCTCAGGTCCAATAATGAAAAGGGGACTTTCTGGCTACTTGTATTGGGAACCATGGTAGAATTTTCTTCAGCTGACACCATGCAAAAATTCTCACCAATTGGCACAGTAATAAAGATGACATTGGCATCTGAACAGTTTTGTAGGTGTCACTGTCTTACCAACAGCCTGAAAAGTATATATTCCACTGATATACCTTCAGCCTGCCAAGTATATATACTGCAACAGTTCAGTTTGTAATTAAACCTTTTTTAGCCCCTCAGAGGTTGGGGTATAAAGTTTTATTACCTGTTGCAAAAGATTGTAAAAAGGGCCTATAAACAGTGGTGGACAATATAACAGGGAACCCTTGCCCCCTGTTACTAAGAAGGTGAGGGCAGGCAGGTACAGAAAATTCAGAGCTGGAAATGATGATAAGTACTAGCTGGACAGGTGGACTGAGCCAAGAACTAAAAAAGGCCAGGCTGTTAACAATGTAATTAGGAATACCTAGCCCTTAGGTGTAGGTGATCCCATCACATGACCAGGTGAATGCTGGTCTTGGGCATATAAACCCTGACCATGTAAAGAGTAGTCTGGCCCTGGCAGCAGGAGGACAGAGAACTCCCAGGAGAGAGCTGGCTGCAGTGAGGAGGCAAGCTAGCTTGAGAGAGGTACTTGTGGGGTGGGAGGGACAGAAGCAAGTCAACCTGAAAAGCAGGGCTGGAGCACTGATGCGGTTTTTGTGTAAGTTAGGGCCTGTTAGGCCACTGTTTTGTGTTTGAGTTTTCTACTGGAGGATTAGATGATAGCTATAGCGGAAAAAGAGGCCATAGGTGGAGGTGCCTGACTCCCCACTATCAGCAACAGGAGCTAGCCCCAAGCTAGAGAGGCAGGGTGCAACTAGACTCCTAGGAGGGGCTACTGTGAAGTCAGAGCTAATGCCTGGGAGCTGAGGTCTTAGATGGTAGACTAAGGCTAAGGGTGTGGCTAGAGAAAAAGGGGGGCCAAGGCCAAGATGGCTGAAGCTCCAACAGGTGGGCTGAATCCTGAGGGGTGCTCCTTTGAAGGGGAAGCACTCAAGGAGGGAGCACAGACCCCAGGTGTGGGGTGGACTTAGCCAAGAAGGCAGAGCTGACCATCAAGGCTACTCCCAGTCCTAGGGACTGCCTCCCCATGACCCAAAAGATAAGAGCAAAGTCATGGCAGGCAAGAGACTGACAGTGAGGTGGGGTCAGGAAAGAGCTGGCAGGTGGGTTGGACCTCAGATAGTAGGTAAACCCCTGAGGGCTGCTACTTGTCTAAACACATACATTCTGGAGCTCTCTCCAGCATCAAGGTACCATGCACCTATTGAATATGTCTCACACTGATGTTCATGAACCTGCCTCTCTGATCAGCCAAAGCTGGAAAATGAATTAAAGTTGCCTTTGAGGTTAACACATTCACTTGCCCTTTTGGTAGGCAAACATTGGGCACATGAGTACCACAGATGGTTTCACTGCAGGTTGGAATGCCATCCTTGGAAAGCCAGCTATTATTTCAGCCACCTAAATTAGATTTGCTAACTCTGGGTAAGCCTCAGTATTAACTGCCTCACAGACTTCCACGAACCAAGCACTGACAGTTTGCTTGCCAAACCAAAAAAATGGAACTATAGAAGTTAGGGTAGCCAGTTTCCCTCCAACTGTAGACCTCTTTTGGATTGATATGTCCTCTTTCAGTTGCATATTCTTGTACTATAAGGTTGGGGCAAAGCTTGCTTTCTCCCACATAACAATGTGATTCCAACTTTTTGTACTATCTGCCCTCATAAGGACCGCTCCACTTATGAAGAATTCACACCAATTACAGTATGCATCAAGGCTCTCCATTCTGCCATGAATGTAACTGCCTCTGAGAACCACTAAATTACGTAGTTCAGGAACTGCAGCTGGAAAGTCATGATGGCACAGAAGCATAAATACTTGATCCAGATGCAGGAGTAGTTCATCTGATGGATCCATGGTTTGGCCACCAGATGGGATGAACAGAAGTGAGTAGCTAGAAATACTTTCGCAAAAGGCTAGACAGACTAAATTCCCTTCAGAACACAGATATGGAAAAGCAGACAAGTTCTGCCACAGTACACCGTGCTCCAGCAAATAAAGTGCTAAGAACCCTTAGTGACAGACACACAGATCTGCTGCACCAGTGAGGCTGCACAAACAGGGGATATTTGGCATGTCAGGCTCTGGAATGTGTACACTTGGCTGTAGGCTTAGCTAACTGGATGTAGGGACACACTGCAATGTAGACATACTCTCAACTTCCTTGACTTGGTCTTGCAGCAGTTGGTTATTGTGTCTTTACACTTATTCACTCAAGCATTTCTTCTCTAGTCTTATAGCCACTAGAACCAGATCAAACAGAACCATCAATAAACATCCCCTTCAGCAACTAACAGGTGAAAAAGAAGGGAAAACAGAGTTAGATATGGGCTACATTCCTGGGGTGTATTTCTTGGACAATAGTCTGAGTGAGAAAAAGGTTGCTCCAGTCCACCACCATTTCTTCCAGCAGAAGCTCCAATAATGTGGCTCCAACAGAGTTAAGTGTTCAAGTCAGCTTAAAATCTTTTGAAATCATTGATTTGGGCAAGCCTGTCTAACTTTATTCCAAGCATGCCATTGATCCAATGAAAGATTCCACCCTCCAAAAACTCCTGTCTTTGGGAACAAATTTAGGGACTGTTTAAGACAGCTGTGTAAACTAAATATCAACAAGTCTATTTTTGTCATAAGAATTCTGTGAGTGTCTTTATTGCCTGCCCACACCATTTTGATAATGAATTGGGATAAGGAAGACAGGAAGACTCTGAACTGCGTTCTCCACACTTTTTGCCAATATCTGAGGAGCCAATAAATGCCCTGTGTAATTGGCTTATGTCATATTGAGGGATGCTGCTATTTTGGGCCCTATTTTGTTGGAAACTTTTCAGATACACAAATAAAGTAATGTTGATGCATTAAAGGGAGCTCTTACCTCCTGCAATACAGCTTTCACCTTTGTAGTTTTTCATTTTCAGAGGATCTGAGCACAACAGCTGTGACTGTTCAGTGTTTCTGAAAATGAGACCCTGAGAATGTAGATGGGTTTTGTAGTGTGGCCAGAAGAACCACTGTGAGGAAAGAGATTTCTGAAGTCAAGGGCCTCTTACAAAGAATGCATTACTGGCCATCCCTTGCTACTCCACTAAGGGTTGAAAATCAAACACCCACACTGAGCAGAACTTAAGCAATTTCATTCAGTGGAGAAGCCTCTCTCAGGAGGCAGGTCAAGAAATACTAAAATGTACAGCTTGAACTGTACTGAAAATCCAAAAGAAAAACAAGGGAGATTACAAACTACTGGTGTCAGGTGCTTCTGGTACACTACAGTAGATACCTTCTTAGCTGGTAAAGTATGACAATTTGCTTACACAGTATACCCTAGATAATTTGTAGGGTTAGGTTCCTTAGCCTTTGTGACAATGAGGATTTCTGACGTAACTGGAGTTACATATAGCTGCATTAAACAGCTGTGCGGGGCTGCTGTAGAGCTCAAGTTGACTGGAGAAGCGGCACCCTGGGAAATAGAAGACACTTCCAAATTGCTGTGTCATTTGTCCTTGACTCAATAACCTGCAGCAAATTAAGTGTTTGGTGAATTTAAGTGTTTGAATATGGACAGCCCTGGTTCTACTGTATATAGAAGTTTAGAAAACTACTTTCAGGAAGTGATCAAGTGCCACTTTCAGGAAGGACTGAATAAGTGAAAGAAGGAATAAAGGAAGCAATAAATTAGGTGAAGGAAGGAATAAAGCCTGTATCTTGCCTCCTTCCTATCTTTTTATAAGCTCCAGCTACCATACTTTTATTCTCCACTTATAGAGGAAAGGCAAGATGTCTCACTGCAATACCTGGATCATGCAAAAAAATGGAGATGGTTATCCATGAAAACATATGAAGTCCATATTTCTGCACTAACCCCCCCATGTATACTTTGGACAAAAGAGGAGATAAAGTGGAACCTGGTGGAACACAACATGTAAGAACCCTTAGGGAGACAAAGCGTCTGCCCAAAACAATGTAAATGTACAAGCAAACTGTGGGCCATTATCTGAAAGTACTTGATCTCAGATTCCATTTCTTGTGAAGGCAGATTTCGGATATCCCAATCAGTAAGGTCATTTTATGGATGATTCAACATCAAGCTGCTTGAACACAGGTCAATCATACACTAAAGAGTTTTTACCTTCAAGGAAAAGAGGTCAATGGATACATTTTGTGAAGGTCTTTCTAGTACTTGCCAAGGTTGTATTGGTTCTTTAGGCTATTATGACTGATACATTGGGCACATTAAACATTTCACAACCTTATCATCAATCCACGTGTACATTTTAGGCCAGGAAACGATTAATATAACTCTTGGCAAATGCACTATATCGTTTCTTTCCTTATTCTATTTAAAATAATCAAGGTTCACTTTCATGGCATATGGCCAAAAATTTCAGCTTTTGGAACTAAAATGTGTGTTCCTAAATTTGGATGTAAATACTTAAATGAGTGGCTTGATTGTTTAAAGGTGCTGAGTGAAGAGAAAGCACACAGATTTGAAAACATTAATATTTCAAACCAATCTATACCCTCCATTAACTTCCTGTCAACAACACACATGGAGACAGAAAAATGAATGACAAGGTAAGGGTGTGATATAATTTATACCGCCACAAGCATCCTGTATTTCAGTTCTGTACCCTTATAGTCTTGTATCAGCCTCTGAAGCATAAGTAGGATTTTTAAGTTTTTAGTATATTTTCTTATATTTCTGTAACCACTCAGTGGTTAGCTTCCTGGTACATATAATCTTAATTTGCCACCGCTAAAGTTTTACTTGACAAATGCCTGGTACCTTAGTAATCTCAACAGCAGGCTGTATTTTAGGAAGTCATTTCTAGTCAAAGGCTCTTTAACAATAGCTTCTAAGGCTTCATGGTCAGCTTCTATCTCGTGGTTTACAAAGAAAACAAGCTGATGAAAACCTTTAACATGCCACATCTCTTTTCATTGTCAGATTCAGTGCAGGATTTAATGCCGACTGCAAATGGATCACAGGGGGCCAAACAGTAGGTAGGGATCAGCACAATATAAAGGGGTCCCAGTCATATTTTTCCTTGGGCTATATTTGCAGCAGGAAGCTGGGGTGAACTGGCCAAGATGGCTATATAACTAATCTTTAATCTGCTGTTTGCAGCAGTCATGTGTGCACACCATACCCATGAATCTGCCCCTGAGAATCTAAAACATCATAAGCTGCCCCTTAAAGGCAAAGAAAAATTAAAGATTCTCCCCACCCCAAACCAAAACTGCTCGAGCTATCACTAGTGAAATCCCAGAGAGTAGTTGGCGTGCAATTAAGAGAACAGCAAACCATCATTTTCGTTGTTGTCTAGAACTGTGCACCTAGGTTTTGGCAGGAACTAAATGAAGATGAAAAATGATGAGGATGAAGAGGGGGAAAAAAGGACTGCACTGTTTTCCATCCTTTTAATGGAAAATTAATAGCAATAGTATTGTTCCAAGTGACTCAGGCACTGGAGACTGAATCTAAAACAGAGAATACAGCCAGGTTCATTCAGCCAGGTGTTGATTCAGTAGATCTTTTTTGAGCTTTGTCTGGAAAAACACTGTAGACATTTTGCTGGCATTAGCTTTATAATAGCTTCTACGTAGTGGAAAGCCTGTGGGAGGGCAAATGATGTCAGCTGCTCCTGGTGCTCCCTTCCAGAGCACTTTGTGAAAGAATCTGGAGCTATGAGTTACATTTTACCCAGATGCAGCTAAACAGCTGAAAGCTATGAACTCCCGGAAAACGGGACTCATAATGAAAAACCTATAGGCAGACACATAACCACAGCATTGCTACAAGATGCCAGCATAATAGAATGGACCTTACATGTCTAATTTAACCAGCTTGTATCACAGTGGCAGCATTATAACTGTAATAAACACTAAACGACCTCTATAAAAGTTTCAGGTGTCATAGAAGTAGTGTCAATAAGAAGTTGCAGTCAGCTAATAAAACATGTCAACTCTTCAGTCTGCTGCCTTGCTGACCTTGAGATTTCCCTATAAAAGATATTAAAAAGAAAACAGTTGCGTGTCCCCAAACCTATATTTCAGCTGCAAATTAAGTGGTCTATGCACCATCTATTTTGCACTTGATGAAAAATCCAATGTAAATAAGTGTATTTTGGTGCATTTAGCTGGCAAGCAGTAAAGTTAAAGCTGAATTTTAGTTTCCGTTTTAATTCTCATTTTTCAGTTACTCATCATTTTCTTTTCTCAAATAAATTCTTATTGCACTAAAATTATCCATGCTCAAAGTTCAGACTAAAAGCAAAGCTATGTTTATAAAGAGAGAAATGGGTTGAACTGCTGAGTTGTTCAACCATTAAAAAATGCAATTTCCTTCATATATTCTGATCAGCTATGCTGTGGTATCTTCAACAGATGAAGTAAGAAACTTCAGACTTGGTTTGCTTTGTCAATGTACCTGTCATTGCAATGTAAATGAACTGTAACACAACTGGAGTCAATGTGATTGCACTGGTGTAAAAGAAAGAGCTACTCTGACTCCACCCAGAAGCCCAGCCATTAGTCTCTCAGAGGTGACTTTGAGGAATTCTAATGAACATCTTCAGAGTCTCTTTCCTTCTGTCCTAACATGGGACACAGATGAACAGTTAAAGGTCCAAACTTACAAATGGCATTTTAAATGTACGGGTACGTTTTATAAGATTTATGAAAGTACCTAAGCAGGTTTTGTATTTAACTTCCATTGAAACATGCCTAAATTAATTTAATGAGGGTGATAGTTTCATTCTAGAAGTCAAAATTACAGGGAGCAATGTTAGAATTTCTACTGGACTTTACTGCTTCTGATGTGGAGCTGGAAGTAGTCTGCTGGTGACATTAAGCCCTCTTTGCTTTGTGACTTTGAAAGTGTCAGCTAAGAAAAATCAAAAGGAGAATCACATAGACTCCAAAAAGGTAAGTAAAGGGAAAATGAAGAACAGGCACCCTCAATGTGCCCATGGTGGAAAAAGCTTCAAAGAGTTACAGCTCCAGAAATACCACGATTAACTACTGAATTTAGCTCTTAGAGAAAAGAATAAGAGAAGCTTGTTCGCTTAATAAGCTCCTCCTCCATTCATATGATCTCTATTACTGTAGCATGTCACTATAAGAAAAAGCAGTGTGAGTAGAAGAGTCATAGGGTTAAAGGCTTGTGAACAAAGAGATTAGCATAAGCAGGGTTCACTTAAAGCAGTTATTCTCAACCAGGGTGCCATAGTGTGCAAACATGATTCACAAGATAAACCCAGAGATTTCAAATAGAAATACATAGTGTTAAAACATTCTGACCTGCTATGGTTTTTCTAAGTCAGGGGCAGGCAATTATTTCGGGTGGCAAATTTTTGTGGACCACAGGCAAATTTTTTGGACTGCTTACCAAGTTTTGGCAAGCTGTCAAGGGCTGCAAGGGTAGCCTCAGCCCTGCACAGGTGCCCCATCCCCTGGTCACCATCTTAGGGCCAGAAGTCCTACCCCCTAACCCCTGACTTTTGTTACCAGAAGTCCTTCTCCTTGCCCACCCCCCCAAAGTACTCTTTTCAGCAAGGGGGTTTGCCATCTCAGAACCAGAAAAATACCAAATTATATTGTTAAAATCAAACATCTACTACAACATTCATTAATTTGATTTCAAAAATATTTTTGTCCTGATTTACATGTTTGTGTAGTGTAGGTAGAAGTGATTATATAATAGCTTGAAATGAATTCTTATTCTTCTATATTGTGGGGGGAGTATGGGTGGGTGGGAATAGGTTTGTAGGGGGCTGTTGAAGCAGGAAGGCTACAAACCCCCTGGCTCCCGGCTGCCTGCAAACCCCCCCCCCCCACACCACTCCCAGATGTGAGTATATGGGACTTGGGGGAAGGTGTGAGGGAGTTTGTGGGGGGGAAGATAGGCATTGGGGTATGGGGGTGTATATGTGGGGTGGGGGAAGCACGTGGGTGTGGATGTATGGGGCATAGGTGGGTATTGGTTTTGTGGGGGGCTGTGAGTATGTGAGGAGAGGATGGCTGGGGAGGGTTGTGACATGTGGAGGGGGAGGGTGTGCCCAGGTGCAACTGGTGAACTCAGACTGGTGGGATGGGTGGAGGGGCACACGGGAGCAGGGGGAGGGTTGCAGCTAGCTGGGAGCAGCAGGGAGGGGGGCGGAGTTTGCAGCTGCCCAGGCACCCCAGCTGGGAGCAGGAAGGCTACAAACTCCCTGGCTCCCGGCTGCCTGCAAACCCTGCCCCCACCACCACCACTCCCAGATGGCTGCAAACTCCACCCTGCTCCCATGTGCCATTCCACCCACCCCACCAGTCTGAGGTCACCAGCTGTGTCTGCAGCACGCAGAGCCCCCACCAGCACTCCTCTAAGCCTGGGCTCAGTGCTCCTGTCCTCAGGGCACCAGCATGAGCTTCATGCTCCCCCATGCTGCCATTTTCCACTCCATCTGCCATTGCTGGCCTTCTCATGCTGATCTGCACCCCCACTCCCTCACTTACTGCCCTGGCACCATGTCCCAGCTGCATGGCCAAGACTGCAGGACACAGCAGGAGCCAAAACAGCATGGCTGGCACCACATGGAGCCAGCCAAGAATCTTGGGGGCTAGGCCAGCTCCTGCTGAGTCCCATGGCCTGGTGCTACAACCAGGAACCATGTGATACTAGAGCAGTGGGCAGGGGAGTGGAGAGCAGCTGTGGTGGTAGCCAGGGACGTGGAGAAATGGCTGCAGCAGGCAGCTGTGGAGTGGAACCAAGTGGGCACATGGAGCACAGTGACAACTGAGCCAGAGCACAGAGCCTGCACTGCTGCACTGGGGCCAATGCCCGTGGGGGCCCAGGACAGGGTGGCAGAAGCATGGGGTACAGTCCAGCAGGGACTCTATGGAGCTAGGATGGGCTGGGCTGAGCCAGCAAGAAGAGGGCGGGGAAGTTGGCCGGAGTCCATAGAGCCCCTGCCAGCCTAGGCCCCACACTCCTGCCACCCCACGCATCAGTATGGGCCCCACACTCCCACCCAGCTGTTGCTGTGCTCTGCACACCCACTCCCTGCCACTCCTTTGTCATCTGACACAGCCATTTCCCCACTTTTCTGCCTGCTGCCACCTCAGTTCCTCTCCACACAACACCCCCCCCCCACTGCCCACTGCTCTGGTACCATGTGGCTCCTGGCTGCAGCACCAGGACTGCAGGGGCTGGCCTGGCCCAGCCCTGAGGACAGGGACTATCGCCCATGGTCCTACCCTGCCTCCCCTTTCCCCCTTATCTGAATTTCCCTCTCCAGCAAAGGGAGATGGGAACAGCCCCAGGGTCCCAGGTCAGAAGCTTCTGCTAGGCAGGGGCTTCCAGCCGCGTTTGGAGAGAGCCTGGGGAAGAAGCGGGGCCCAGCAGGCCTTGCTGCTGCAGCTGCTGGATCCTGCCACTGGCTCCCCCTGGTTCCTACTGCTGCTGACTCCTGTTATCTTTGAAAGGCAGCCAAGGGCAGATAAATATTAATTTTCTAAATTTTTTAGGGACCCCGTGGGCTGGATAGACTGGCCTGGCGAGCCAGATCCAACCCACAGGCCATATTTTGCCTGTCCCTGTTCTAAGTTCTTTGCAAAAGAATAATCTCTCTATTATTGTCTGTAGTCAAAAAACAAGTGAAACGAAATAATTGACTTGTTCTCACTGGTTACCCTCTGCAAGGCACTGCTGCCAAGGTTACTTATCCACAGACCCTTGAGCCAAATCTAGTGTAACACAAGAGTCTTAGGTTTAGGTGCAAGAGTGGCTACATTATTTAGCTTCTTTCTCACCTCTTTGGTATTGGTGAAGCCAGACTAGAACTTGCTGGAATAAAGTAACCAGATTGGAAATGAAAGGATTTATCCTACAAATACTCAACAGGACTACTCATGTAAATGTGAGACATGATTGCTCCTTTAAATTCCACAGCCCACTCACACAGGTCAGAACACGGAGGCAGAATTTGATAGCTGCAAAGAAATAAAACCTCGGCCTCTCCAAAGGTTTGCTCTTTGTCAGACATTTTATGGATTCTACAGAGGTTCATGTTAATAGCAGTAAGCAGGTGTTTACCAAAACACTTCTGAGTTGCAGAACAGTAGCTACATATTCACATTTTATCATAAACTGGCTTATGGAGATTTGCTAATGAAGCAAAAAGAGATGGAGGTGCTCATACAGTCCAAATACTTTTCTCTACAAAAAAGGCCTCGTCTCAACTAGAAATGGGTAAAAAAAAAAAAAAAAATCTGATTTGTTCTATGTCCAAAAAACAATATCTTCTCTAGTGACAGTTTAAAAACAGATTCAGATGATGAGCTGGATGTTTTCTTAGTAAAACTGAAATTAAGGTCAAGGACAGAAGGAAAACAAGTCAGAGTAATCTTGCATCTGGCTAGAATATTGTAATACATGAAGAGAGGATATATGTATATCATATCTGTTTGTGATTTCCAAAGATGGTTCAGATTTTTTTTTCCCCAGAAAGAATCAGTGTTGCCAGAACAATTTTACAGAGTTAGATCTAGCCCTGCAAACACTTACCCACATATTTAACTCTAAGCTCACAACCTCAGAGCCTATATTAATGTTGCTGTTTACAGGTAACATACACAGGAGTTACTGTAAAAAAGGGATTTAATCCAATTGTTTAATACTTCACTGTCATATGAAATATTTTTGAAGGAGCTGGAGTTTAAATGTAGTTTCTAACAATGGGTTTTTTCAAGAGCTAATCAGATTGGTCTATTCTGAAGTAACCAAAACATTCTTTTTAGAGTGAGTCTACAATTTTTAGGAATTTAACAACATTTTTTAATGTTAGCTGCAAAAACACACCTAAAAACACTAGCTGTAGCTTCAGCTACTTAAGATTCTGAAAAATGACAACAAAGGAAAATTAAAATAATCAGTGATGTTATAAATACCACTTAAGTCAAGAGCCACACATGGTATATTTGCAATGTAGATGGATTTAAGGAAAACTAAGATTGAGGCATACATCTGCCATCAAACAAATGTATGACATATATTTTCTCTGAACATGAAATGTTATGATATAAGTGTGCATCTGTAACAGTTATAACAACTCCAAATGGCAAAACTAGTGCCAGTTTAATGCATTTTGTCAGCTAAAGTTAACTGAACAGACAATTCCTCCGACTATTGCCTCAAAGAGAACAGATTGTGTGATAGGTCATAATCAAGCATGCATCTTTAGATTAACAGCTCCAAAGAATAGCATACTTCTGTAAGTCACCCTGTAATGCAAAACCCAAGTGTGCTTTGTCATACAACTGCAGCCTCCATTACAGCTAAGAGAGTAGTGAGGAATTTTTCAGCTTCACAGAAGGAATATTAAAATGGTTAATACTAGCGAGCATTTTGAGGAATAATGTGTAGGTCTTGCCAAGTCATGCTCCCTGTGGTATCTGCCAGTGTGGGAGGGGGCCTGTGCTTCATGGTCATTTCAGGCAGGGGGCTGCAAAGTTCATTAAATGAGACTGATCTTATCTGGCTTCTAGATCTGTTCAAAATAACCTTGATATGATGAAGGATTTATGTTACCCCCACTTCAAATAAAAAGTACCGAGGGATGAATTTCATTACTGCCCTGTGACACTGTAGAAGCCAGGGCTGCAGTTGTAATATTCGTCATTTGTTTGTCACACAGAGGATTTATTTGTAGGAAGAATCCATCACAAAGGTAAGAAAGGATTTGTTTTCTTGTAATAAATTTCATCATAATGTAGGAAGTACTGGGTATCTGTGTTAAGTTTAATTCTTACACAAGTATATTGAAATACAGGCTTTTTCAAGTATGAAAATAAGCCAGGGAACAGTGCCCAATTTAACGGCATCTTGGTAAAGGTAAGTAGGATTGACATGGAAAAAATATTTTAAGAGTCCCATGGCACAACACTGGACAAAACACCAAAGGAATATGTCTGTATATTGGAGATTGATGTGCTGAACAGTAGCTGGGGTTACACACACTCCTCCTGATATGCCTTTCAATGATTATCCACTACAGAGTTGATTTTTCTTTTAAAATAGACACCTCCCCACCTGAGACTGTAACAATCTCTCCTCCAGAGTGCTCTGTCAAACCTGTATCATCTAGTAAAGAATGTGAGCCCCAGGCACGAGCTGTTTTCTTCTTTGATCTTAGAGCATCGTGCCCACCCGCACTCTACAAACATCACTCAAGATCTTTACAGTACTTTTCATAAATATTAACTGATGCCATTTGCCAAGGGCCCTGAATCCAAGAGCTAACAGTATCAGGCTTTATTTAGGACAAACAGGAAAAATCCATGGATCCATCCTGCATCAAGAAAACAAATATCAGCTGCTTTAACTGTGGAAAGTTACAATGAAGTAAATAATAGTTGGACAGATCGATGGTGACCTAAGAAAAAAAAGTAGTCATTTTGAATCTATGCGAAGTCTATGCAGTATAGTCTTTGAAGTCAATACAGTTCAGCATGACAGCTCTCGTCAGAGCATGACTTGCCCCTTTAACAGGGACTGGACTAGTTACTTCTTTTCTAACAGAACTAAGGAGAATGTCAGGATGCAGTTGAATGACAGAAGCACCTAATGAGGGTTACCTGGAAAGAGTAGAGTACACGGTAGAGGGGAGATATGCTGAAAGCTCAGGGAGGGTGGGGAGACAGCTGTTGGGGAAGTGCTGTGAAAAAGAAATGTTGGGAACGAGTTGCAGAGCTGGGGATCCCAGCCAAGTAGAAGGCTTGTATGGAGGCTTTTTGGTAAAAGAGGAGAACCAGCTCGGTCTGGAAAATCTAAACTCAAGAAGAAAGGCTTGATTCTGAAGGGAGGTTCCCATGAAAAGATGCTCTGCATACAGGACTCCTTGGTGACGTTCTCAGGTGAGGGTAGCAGAAGGAAAGTTGTAAGTAGCAGAGGATGGCCAGAATAGGGGAAACCTAGGAATACAGCTCAGGAATAGACCTGGAAAGCATGGTCCTGGAATATGAGCACACAGGAAGTGAAAAACTGCTGCATGCTAACCTGTCCTGCAATAGGAGATTTTATGAAGTGTCTCTGCAGGATCTGGGGATGGTTGCCTTTCTGATAATGAATGATGTCAGAAAGTAGTGGATGGTAAACTGGACTGTGAGAGGAATAAAATTTCCTTTTCAGGTAGAAAGAGCTCACTGATGGTTAGATCCATAGTGGAGAAGGTGGACAATATGAGCAGTCCCAAGGAGTGCAGGGGAAACTGAGGCAGGTCTTGCCTATTGCTGCAGTTGGCTTCAGGCACACACCCATGTGAGGCATGCATGCTTTCACAGTCCAAGTCTCAGTGTATTTTAAACATTGGGAAGGGGAAAAAAGAGTGAACAAACAGAGTTGAAGTCAGAGTTGAAGTGAACAAACAGAGCTGAAGTCAAGAATAACACAGGAAAAGAACAGAGCAAAACAATTCCAACATAGGACATTATTAAGGTACTGATGCTGCAGCCCGAGACTAAACAATGTCCAGGAATAACCATAATAGCAGTACTGCTGATGTGTATATAATGCACCTGCCAGGAGCCTAACATTCTTCTAATTGTTCCTCACATAATACTATTATTTGAGTAAAGGTCTCAGGAAAACAAGTCTGAGTTGTGTTTTAGTGCAATCTCTCTCAGTAGACATGTTCCAAGTCTGAAAAAATGGTTTACGCCGATCAATATTTCACAGAAAATGATGGTGAAAAAGCAATGCTATGAACAAAAAGAACTGACAAATTTTCGACTAGCACACAAATGTGTGAAGGACATATAAATCAAATTGTGCCAAGAAGAGAGAGAGTAAAGTAGTTTTACTCTCTTGAAAGCAGTCTAAAAAAAATTTCCTCTACTTATTTGTGCAGATATTGTACACAGAATCTCACATTTCTTATCAAAGTATTCAATGATCATTGAATGCAATCCAAAAATGTTACTGCGTATCCAGCATAAGTGCACACAAAAAGTCCCTTTGCCTTCAATGCTAAGATACATTACAATAAAGATACAGATCTGTGTTTAAGTTGCTCTCCCAATAAATGCCAACAACAAATGATAGCAGTTTGGTTTTGGGAAGACTCAAACACCATCTGTTTTCTAAACATTCTTTTGGGATAGGCCACTCAAAGCAATTGCCCGCTCATGAAGAGAATTCAGGGGCTTACACTGGAGAATATATTCTGCTTCACCCATTGCATGTCTATAGATGCAATGAATTTGAATAAATAAACTCCGCCACAGTTTGCACCAGATTTTATTGCTCCCAGTAGTCACAATTACAAGTGCACCTGGGACCACAGCACATTGAGCCAGATCAGAGCAACTGTGACTGGCAAGGGGGTCCGGGAGTTCAGCCTGCCAGCCCAGGCCTGCTCTGACCCAGCTCAACAGGGGCACAAGAGTGCTCCAGTGCAAGGCTAGCTGGCACGCAGCCCCCACACTGAAGCACCTTCATGCCCCAGCCACCCCTGTCAGCGTCTGCATGTGTGTTGCAGTGCAATAAATAACACAAGTGTTTACAAGTACTAACCTATTTATTAGGGCTGTGCAAAGCTTCGATCCCTCATTCGATTCAGCGGAGATTCAGCCTGATTCAGTGGCCGAATTTCCACATCCGAATCAGATCAGGACACCCTTTAATCTCTCTGAATTGAATCGGAACTCTCCAAATCGATTTAGAGAGATTTGGAAAGATTTGGCGATTCAGCCATAGACACAGCTTTAAATGTTTTTTCTCCATACCTCGAGATACCAAGCGGCTCGTGAACTCTGCAATGGTGGGCCAGATGGAGCATCCCACAGGAGTGCACCGGGATCCCCAGCATGCTCGGCAGCAAACCCAGAAGTGGACCAGAAGCACTTCTGCTCCATTTACAGGTCCGCTGGGGAGCACACTGGGCTCTCTCCCTCCACCACCCCCCGTGCCCCTCCAGCTCAGTGACTGGTGCCTCCTGGATTGCGGGGGGCACCCAGGGTCCCCCCATGACTGATCGCTGAGCTGAGGGGGCTCTGTGCGCTCCCTGTTGGATCTGGAAGTGGATCTGAACTACTTTTGGTCCACTTCCAGGTTCACCACCGAGCACGCGGGGGGGGGCCCATGCTCCTATGGCTGCTCCATCCGCCCCAGCATCACAGCATTCATAAGTTGCACCTGGTACCTCAAAGTATGTAGAAAAAACATTTAAAGCTGTGCCTATGGCCGAATTACTGATTCTCTGAATCAACATCAAATCTTCAGATTTGGATTTGGCCAAATTGAATCAGGGACAGTGATCCCAATCAACTAAGTGAATCACTGTCCCTGATTTGGGCCAAACCCAAATCAAATACAGCCCATGTCACACACGCCTAGTGTTTATTAGTTTACTGTGGCCTAATAAGGCCGCACGAGAAGCTGCTGAAATTTTACCATGGAGCTAATTAGGCAATGCCGCAGTAAATGTCTCATGTAGATGTGCCCCCTGGCAAGTATTTTTCTCCTCATATAAAAATGCATGTCTAAGGTCAGTAAAACGCAGAGAAATTTAAAACACTATATGAAATCCTTTGACATAATTCTTTGCAAAATTCTTTGTTACAAGGCAAATGTGTCAAAAACACAGCCCGCAGGCTGGATCTGGCCTGTAGAGCCACTCTATCTGGGCAACTGATGGGCTACTGGATGTTGGAAGTTGTGACCAGAGGAAATGGCTTGCTGCTCTGGGCCCTGGTGATTGGATGTAGGAGGGAAAGCAAGAACTGATATGGCCAGAGTTGTCCTCTGGCTGCTTTGCTCATTACCACTTCCAGGGCACTACTTCTTCAGCCAGACCCACTGCCACCTCCACTGCCACATGCTGCATCCTGGAGCCAGAGTTGCTGCTACAGTGCAGGGCATGCAGTCTGACAGAGGTAAAGCAAGTCAGCTAAGCACCCAGGGCAGCTACAGTGAACAGAGGGTTTCACCCCCCAAGTCGATGCCTAGAGCTGCTGTCCCAGTCCCCCAACCCTACTTATACCACTGAAGTCCAGCTCTGGAATGGGGCACACAGTAAGAGCCAGATCTGCTGCTGCTGCCACATACCCCATGCTGAAGCTGGAGCTGAAGTTGCCACCTCTACCCCATACCCCACCCTGTGCCCCAGGCCAGATCCAGCCCACAAGGAACACTACAGTTCAGGTCTGGCCCATGGCACAAGGTGAGTTTGACACCCCTGCTACAAGGTCTCAATGAAATTTCAGATCTGTCACTGCCTTTATTTGGAAGCCAGGTACAAAATAAATGATTTACCCAAGTTCCATTGCAAATCAGTAGCAAAGTCAGAGACAGAACACAGGGATCCTTAATTTTAGTCCCCTTTTCTAACCTCCAAATATTGCAACAAAGTTAAATAGCAACAATGACATAAACACATTTTACCCCTTCTCTGTTGTGCAATTTCTGATTTTTCCAAAATATTTATATTATAGAGTGCACTTGTCAAACAAACAAAAGGCAAGGGAATATAACAACAAAACTGGATTATTTCTAGTAGAATGCATAATACCATAAAAGCCTGGGGTAAATATAAGAAGGTTTGTAACACTAAAGAAAAAAGTATATAGTGTGCAGTCTTGTCGATGACTGCAAAGTTTTTTACTGCACTGAGCTAGTCTGCAGAGAAAGAGAGAAATCCTCATACAGCATTACAAGGATACAGGTTGTACCCATATTGGTCTACAGGCAAAAGGAACCAGAACTCATAGTACAGGTGATATCTTTTATTAAGCCAAGTAGATATTTGCAAAAAATATATATCTTTTATTAGACCAACTACATATTTGCAATAAAGAAAAAAAAATAAGATTTTTTTCCCCCACAAATATCTAGTTGGTCTAATAAAAGATTTCACCTCTACCATGAGGTCTGATTCCTACAGCACTACAACAAATTCCAAAATCTACCTTTCTTTATATCATCTTCTGTCTGTGTCTGAGACCTGAACTTTTCTAATACTTAGCAGACCCAGGTTTTTATTTGCCTCCTAGTGCCATATTTACTCAGATATAACCCCCCCCCCAATAATTAGATTGTATATATGGAAAACTTACACATTTGATATAATTTTCCAGGTATAGAATCTAATTATCAGCAGTTTGCTTTGAATCTGCCCCCTACTACTGCTCAGGGAAAATAAGAGAGAAAATATTTCTGAAAGGGTCTCTGCCCCCACCCCACAAAGTTCCTCATCCTACATTCCCTTCTCCTCTTACTGTCAGGCCCTGTTATTCCTCAGCACGTGGAAGTGAGAAGCAAATTTGAAAACACTGACCTTGAAATAAATGAACCTGTAGTAATTTGCATATAATACCTATAGATTTAGCTCACCCAGAATTGAAATTTTTTATATTTTTGAAACTGCTGCAAGTTTTAGCACAGATACTCCATAAGCAGACTTTTAAATAGCACTTTGGCATGTACTTATATAGTACCACCTTTTTTTATTTTGGAATTTTTTTGTATTTCAGGTCGAATTAGCTAAATCAGCTCCATATCCTCTTGACTGAGCAGTTCTCAATTGTTCAGACACCATATGTGAGTCTATAACTAGCAAGTATCCTCCACCCCAGGCTTTTCAGCCTGGGGATTCAGATACTCTCAAATCCATTGGCAGGCATCCTACATGCAGGCCCAAACTTAGAGGCTTAGGGTTTGGATGCCCCGAGTCTCACTTACCCTTAACCAAAGGCCACAAGAGCAAGTTAGAGAGGAGTCCCCTAAAGTAGCCGAGATCCTCCCACTGGAAGCTGGCCAGGGAAGCAAATTACAGGACTTCTAGGGCATCCTGTTCACCATTCATTGGACAGGGTGCACCTTCCACTACACAGTGCCATTTTAATCCATCTCAGTTTGGGTAACAGAGCAGTGCACATAATTTTAGCCCACAAGAGGCTGAGAAGCGATATATAGTACCAACTTTTTTTTCTGGAAATTTTTTCATATTCCAAGTCAAATTACCCAGATCAGTTCCAAATTATTTCAATTGAGCAATGCTCAATTGTTCAAGCATCATATGTGGTGCTACAACAGACAAGTATCCTCCACCTTAGACTTTTCAGCCTGGAGCTTCAGATACTCCCAAATCCATTGGTGGGCACCCTACATGCAGACCCAAGCCTGGAGGCTTGAGGTTCAGATGCTCGAAGTCTCACTTGCCCTTAACCAAAGGCTACAGGAGCAAGCCAGGGAGGATCATGGGAGGAACCCCTGCCAAGTAGTATAGTACAAACTATGTACAAACTATGTAAACTATGCATGATATTGGTCCAAAGCCAAAAGGCTCATGAATTACATATAGTTTACTGGGATGGGCCCCAGCAAAGTCAACAGTGCTTTATGCCATGGTGATCCCACACCTCAAAATTGCTCAGTATGTGTGTGTACTCCAGATTTATACTAGTCTCATACACCCCCCCCCAAAAAACAAGATCCAAGTGCAGGGGGGATGGACCCAATGATCTGTAAGGCCCCTTCCAGCCCCTAACATCTATGAAACTATGCGCTAATTAGCCCTCCACTTATGACTGGAATCAGGTGTTCTTGTCGTGAGTCCTGGGATCCTCCAAAAATGTATATGTAGATGAGGTGCAGGGCAACCTGGTCCAGTTCCACATCATGGATGTCAGGACCACACTAATAATATACAACATGCTGAGAAAGGATGCTACAAAGGGATTCTGGGTGAACTGTCTGGGGCCCCGTTTGGTGATGTTTGCCAGACATTTAAGTTAAGAAATAAGAATCTTTGAAAATGGAAAATAATGGTGCTGTTCAGCTGTGAAGGTGACTGGGCTTAATGGGCGCTATCGTATTTCTTTTTCAGATGGGTTGCACTAACCTATCTTTGTGGTAGGTTCCCATCACATCTCAGCTTTTTGGCTAAGATCAAGCATTTTTGGCCTGAAGTTGATTGAGGGTGTTAGGGCTGGCTCTGGCACTCCTGGTGCCAGCCTAGTATTCTAGTACCTCCATCCCCAGTGCCAGATCCTTCTGGAGGGAACACCCCCCCCCTTTATTTTTGTGCTTTATTTTTGTTAAGGGCCAAAAAATAAAAAGGTTCCCATTAATGAGTTTGCCAATGAACTTTACAGTCATGCCCAGGGCTGATTGCAATTCAGCTAATCAACTTTATAGTTGGTTTCCATTACCGAGCACATGCTGCTTTTAGCAGCGATTCAAAAATAGACAGTATATTTAATGCAGTTTCCTTATATGTGAGTGTAAAATGAGGAACTCCCCCCACCTCCCTCTGCCTGCCATGATGACTGCTGGGGTGGAGGCCTCATCATGTCTTTAAGTAAATATGGTATTTAATTTAGGTCTTTTCCCTATAGCAAAACCTAGCAAATTGTTTGAGCGGATAACATATCCAAGTGTAGTTAGCAAGGAGAATACACATACATTGTGTAAAGCCCAATCATCTCAGCAGCATCTGATCTGTAATGCAGCCTTCAACAAGCATAAATTATATCTTGCAATTATGTCTTGTTTACGATTAACACATCAATGTAATTAGTCACTTCTCAGTTCCTAAAGAAAAAAACTTGAAGCTTATACTGGTATAAATGAAAGTGAAGGCTGGACCAGCCTGGCCCTTAAGTCAAAACCCGATCCTTGAAAGGAAGGCCAAAAAACAATAATATTCCTAGCTATAGCACTGTGCTGTAGACAAGAAAGAAAAAAATTCTTCCTGTCTCCTTCACATCCTAATAAAAGTTGATCATTTAAAAACTCTCTTTTAAATAATGTTTTATATCCCTAGTTACTTCCTAGCTAACAAAAACCCTTGTTATCTACCCTTTTCTAGTAAAATACTATACTGTTCTAATTAAGTCTACCTTTTATTCCCCCCCTGAAAAACCATAAAATTTGACCTATATGCAGGGTCAACCTATAATTGGACCTCCTACAGCCTGGACTTTTGTACTTACAGTATTTTTGTGCATGTAACCAAAAATACCAAGTCAGATTTTTTTGTAGTTTTTTAGTATTTTTACTAAAATTATGTATTATTTACTAAACATATTTAGTACATTTAACCCATTCTATCCTTTCCTTGGTTTTTTGACTTTCCTGTGGAACACTGTAAGGGTAATAGCAGGTATTGACTTATGGTCAGGGAAAAAGCTGTTTTTTCCTAAAACTGAACCTAAAAATATGGGGTCGACTTACTGGCAGGGTTGACTTATAATCAGAACAATAGGGAATTTATGAGTTACAACCCCTCACATGGAAAGCTATTTTTTGCTGATGAAAACTGTCTCCCACAGATCTGGCTTCAAACTGCTGATCTTCCAGCTACGAAAAAAATCAAGATGCTACTGCTTAATGTATCTCTTATTCCTCTTTTTAATCCAAATAACATTTCTTTTTAGTTTTTGCATAACACTCTTGGTTAACATAGTTTCCCTATCTTTGTGAGATCTAATTTTGTAAGTTAATTCTAAAAATAATCAGCATACTCTTAATATGATTATGTATCTCTAAAAATAAGCAATCATGTTTATCTTGTGTAGGGAAAAGCCTTTCTAAAGTCCATCCAGCTATTTCTTTCACTTGCAAGCAGTTACATTTGTTCAGCCTGTTTGCAAGCAGGGCTATGTGAAAAATGACTGCCTGAATGTGAGTTTCTCATTGTTGTCCTTTGGGAGGATTGTCACCAGAGGCTTAAATGAAGCCTCATTCACTCTGAACTATTCCAGCTATGACAGGCCAGCTCAGGTCAGTCCTAACTTGAGATTTGCAAGACAGCTACTTAGCACTCTTTACATACTTTAACAACACATTACTGCCTATATGTTACATTGCATGCAGAGATCCTAAATTCAAGCTGTATTCTGCCTACTTCAAAGTTCTCCCCTCTTCTTTCTTTTGCCTTTTATCTAGGGAGTTTTATCATTTTTTATTTTTTATTATTTTGTTATTTTGACTGTGTTAACTGGATTTTAAAAATATGAAAGTGGATTGCACCCAGGTCATCACTGTTACCACAGAAAAACCATAGTGCAGCCTTAATCTCTTCCCCCTCCCTTTTCCTCATTTCCCCACAGTGGGTTCTGCCAGGGTCATATTTCTCCTTAGCAGAAGCTCTAAGCAAAAAGGCAGCTTCTGGCCTATGCCAGAGGATGCTTTGTAGGACTGTGCAAAGCTTTGGGTGGTGATTCGATTCGGAGGAGATCTGGCCTTATTTGGTGGCCAAATATCCAAATCCAAATTAAATCAGGGGGGACCAATAAAAAGGTCCACATTGATTCAAAACTCTCTGAATCTTCAGAAAAGGTTCAGATTGCTTCGATGATTCGGGCAGTCCCTGCTGGCTGCAGCAGGGAGCTGGAGCCAGACTCAGAG
>NW_017728950.1:2249822-2261261 GCF_001723895.1 Crocodylus porosus | reverse complement strand
ATTCACCAGCTCCTGCAGCAACCTTGGGGCTTTGGGGGGCTCATGGAAGAGCCCCCCACATAGTGGGGATCGCCCCCCACCAGATAGGAACTGGTGTGTTCAGGGGTTATTTGGGGGGGGGGTTCCTTAAAAGGACAGAGCTGGGGTGGGCAGGCCAGCCATGGAGGTGCTGGGACAGTGGAGGGGGGTTGGAGGGCTCATGCAGAGCCCCCCATGTAGCATGGGGTAATCAGGGGCAGCAGAGATCACCCCCCCCACACCCAGCAGCACCCAGTGAGTCCAGTAGGGGGTGGTTTCCAAGTGCCAGGAGCTGGGGTGGGCAGGGCAGCCATTGCTGGGGCTGGGAGAGCGGGCAGGGGATGGGCCTATGTGATTCAGAGAGTCAGCAGCAGCCAAATCTCTGAATCAGATTCAGCCAGATTGATTCAGGACAGTGATTCGAATCACCGAATTGAATCACTAACCCCGAACTGACCAAATCTGAATTGGAAGTGAATACTAGCCATTTCGCACAGGCCTACATGCTTTGCTGTTCCCCACATCCCCAGGGGGTTATGACAGGGATTGTGAAATGAATGCCAGCAGAGGGCTGAACTGAACTGCACGTGCAAATCAAAAGAAGCAATCAAAAAATTAAATGAGCCATTTGGAAGGCGTTGGACCATGAATCCTATAATCTTCTGCATTGATCAAATCAGTAAAGAGAAGATAAGAAGTACCTGTCATTTTAAAGAAACAGTTGTATACAATCAGGCTCATGCTTTTCAAACCACTAATGTTAAAAATATCTGAAAATCACCCCCTCACAGGAACAGATGATGCCCTGCCCTGTGTTGGGATGGTGGAGACACACTGCCTAAGTGGGGGCTTTTTAGGGCCTTGAGTCAGATACAGGGTTTAGCCAGCTACAGAAACAAATAGGAACAATAAGCTAAGCCCAAAGTAACCCAGGTTTGGGCATATTGTAAGAAGTTTGAGAAGAATGACAAGTAGATCATCTCTTACTTACTTAAAACAGTTTGGCTCTCTCTAAATGAAATTTATATGAATCACACACACACAAAAAAAGATCATACTCCACATCAGAGAATCTAGCATGTAATGCAATTACCATCACTTGCATCCTCTGATATCTCTAAGGTTCTTCCAAACGCTGCTGCCCATACCATAATATGAAATAACAATGAAGACTAACAGAGCTTTCTCTTTTATTAAAAGGTCTTATGTAAACACAGAAGATTTTCAGTGGGTTTTTTCAAAGGAATAATTTAAGAGTAAGAAGACATTAAACAAAGCCGAAAGGTAGCATTTAAAATAGATACAATTTTATGTATTGTCTTATTACAGGATACACAGAGCCTGTAGAACTCCTTGCCCCCAAGACATGATTAGGCTCAAAATATAGAGCCCCAATAATTTAGAGTTGTTTGAATTGGTAAGTTTTTTCAAACTCAGAAGCCCAAGACGAGTTCACGCACAGGATGATAATCTCAAAAGGAAAACCACCATTTCACACATTTCACAGAACCTATTTCTTGTTCAGAGCTCATCGTCTCTTTGTAACATATCTCAGTTTCTTCTAATACAATTGAATCTCCAGATGGAATTACAGAAAGATTGCTAGTTGCCAGCTTTGCTTTTCTTACCATGCCTAACAGCAGGATGGCAGCAATTTCCTCAAGCTTTTTCAAGCAAACCTAGAGGGGCTTGTTTACCAGCTCTCTGCAGCTCTGATTAAAATAAATTACAAATAATTGCCATGAATTCAGACAAGGTATAAGAACCCTAAATACTTGTTAAAAACTAAGTGCTCAGAAGATACGGTAATGACATTTTCATGCAAAACTACATAAAAATTTGATAGGCAGTATGGATAAGTATAATCTAAAAACCTATTCCACACTTAATGAAGGCTACAAAAGGCTATGTTTAGAAGCAATGACATTTTCCAGCTGCAAATGGGGTGCAAAGGCATTGCTATTAGCCAGTTAAAGAGACTCTTACTCTTATTAAAATTTGTTCCTAAATTCATTTCTCAAGTTAATATATAATGTAAACTGCCAGAAGGGGACACGATGGGCATCAGAAATACAACTAATAAACAAACAACATATAGTTACAGAAGTTAGCTTTGTTTAGAAAAAATATGTTATTATGCAATGCAAGGGTCAGCAACCTACAGCCCCAGGACCAGCCCATCAAGCCATTTCATCTGGCCTGTAAAACCAGGATGTCAGCAGCAATTTGGTGGGGTGAAGTGAGGAGAATCAGTGGTATTTCAGTGGCAGGCGAAGTGGTGGCAGCAACCATGTTGCAAGCATAGCAAGCATGGTAATTCGGTGGCAGGGGAAGCAACAGCAAGGCACTGAGTTGTAAGCAGCAGCTGGCCTTCAGACAGAGCTGCATTAATTCAGTCCACTCCTGCTAAAAGGTTGCTGACCCCTGATCTAATGGGTTCTGGCAATTCTGCATTATTTTATAAATTTTACTTTTCTGTTCCTCAGTGTAAGGAGAGTAAATCAACAGAAAAGCAATACAACTCTGTTCCTTCTGTGTTCTGGCTGTGGCCGATTATACAAAGGTTATTTTCTCAGCTGGTAATGAGTGATATTGTAGCAACGATGGTCCAGGAATTATGCAAGTAGCAAGAATTTCTTAGGGTGATAACTTTTATTGGACCAACTTTATACTGATAAAGTCAGACACTCTTTCAAATGGAAAGCATTCTTCTTCAGATCAAAAGACTATGCAAGTGGGCCCAATATAAAATATAATCCCAAAAAATCCTTGCCTCTCACCTGGTCTCAACAGAAATTTTAGTGCCAGAGGAACAGTCTCCTGACTCTTATCTCAACAACATTGTCAGCAGTGAGTAGGAGTTCTTCTCTTGGTGTATTTCACTGATTACTAGGGTCCCCCTCTCTGTGTTTTAAACTCTTAAGAAATCAGTAAAACAAACTCCAGCTCTACCATACTGAAAGAATGGTAACACCATGAAACCTTACTATCATTCAATAACCAGGTGAATGCCCTTGTAATACTCTCAGTTGTGTTTTAGAGTGTGGTTATTTATTTATTCATTTTTTACAAGTGCTGATTATGAAAAAATAGGGGGGAGGTTCTTCACTCAATAGGACTTAAATCCAGGAAGAAACTTATGCACAACCTTAAATGCAGTAGCTTGCAATACAAAACTTTAAGTACAGCAAACAATGAAGGATCTCTCTGAATCAGAGCCCAGAGCTGTTCCATGTATGTTGTCATGTGTTTTGTCTACTTGTCTCTTTTGCTCATTCAGTCCTAGTCCTGCCATTGACTGTACACAGATATTCCCCTGTGCATCACTGACAGTAAATGGAGCTCCACGTACACTTCACGTACACATCCATACACTCAGATGCTGCGTTGGGGGCCTATAATGAGGAGCACTTAATGAGGTAAAGATTATTCCTATCTAATTCATCAGACTGGAGGAAAGTTTTCACACACTTCAAGGTCCATCGGAAAAATGATAGGAGATTTTGACCCTAGCAGGTCAGTCTCCCTTTTGTAGCAGAAACTCATGATGTGGGATTGGACATTTATATGAACATATATCCTGAATACATTCAAATATGGATTTGTTTGCCTACACCTTGTATCAGTATAAAGACTCCAATAGGAACATGCTTACTTAAAATTAGTTTACTTGGTATCCCAGATATTAAAACAAGCTGGTGAGTAATCTGTTAATAATTTACAGTCAAAGAAGTTTTGAAAAATCTTACCCATGTTAATATTATCTCTTTAGCTTATGACTACAGGAAAAATGTCTTCCTGTTATACTAAAGTGAATGCAATAACTTTATCCTCCATTGTGAACTAAAAGGTCACCACCACAATTATATGAAAGTGAGAAATATTTTACCATAGGCACTTTTAGGTGAGCAATTAGGAATTCTAATTACTCTAATGCAGCATATCCCCAAGCGCCAGCTTTATGAATGAAAAGTTTGAAATGAGATTTGTCTCCATTAAGAGCTGCTTCTGCCTTCCATGGGGAAACAGACTGCCTTTGAATTTTATGTTCTAAAAACTAAGCCATAGGAGGCAGAAGGCCAGGGCTTGGGGGGGGCTTAGTCCCCCCAAACTAATCTTGCAGAGGCCAGCGGCAGCAGCAGGACAACAGCACTGCTCGGTGTGCAGCCAGGCCAGCACCCCACACGCACTCGACTCCACGCAGCTGAGGAAGAGGCTAACCACGCATGCGTCACATCTCATAGAGCATGATAGGGGTTATAGTTCTCATACTGATGCATGCACTCAACCGCCCCCCCCCCCCCCAAAATAATATTTTCTTCCTCTGTCTATGCTAAGCACACAACAGCTGCACCATATTCCAGACAGTAAAGCAGAAGGGGACGAGTAGCTTGGTCATTTGGCTGTTTTGCCTTTTTCCTTCACAGAAAATGAATAGCCAGTATGTGCGCCATGAGGTCCGTGGATGTGAAACTAGTAACCTGAGAAACTTCTGGGAAAAGGCAATTGAAAAGCAAACTCAGTACCTGCAAACTGAAAAAGAACGTCAACAAAAGAGTGCTCTGACCAAGTAAGTGCATTTGCGGGGGGAGGGACTGAGGTTTGAGTTAACATGCTCATTTTTTCTAATTGTAAATGGTGTGTGCCATGGACAGCAGAATTACAGCATGGATTATTATAGAACAGAGCTGTCTAAGTGGACAGCCATGGGCCACGTATGGCTTGCAAGAGGTTGACGTGCAACTCATGGGCTCTTGCCTGGCCACAACTCTCCTCGCTGCTTTTGCTACAGTGGCAGCTAGAGTCTCCAGGCTTCTCCTCTTCCCCTGGCTTCAGCTTCATACCCCCAGTCCTAGGGGTGGGGTGGAGCACTGGGAGAGGCTGGAGTGCCTGTGCTGTGCATGCAGAGGTGGAAGGAGAGGGCTGCTCATGCTGAGAGGGAGCCAGGTTGTGCATACTGCACTCATGGCAGAGAGCCAACTACCCATGTGGCACACACAACTGTGATGGGGGTGGTACTGCCCATGCAGTGGAAGAGCTGCACTGGGTGAGCTGCCCCTGCCATGAGCAACACCTAGGCCTATTGCCTGCTTAGTGTGTGGCCCCCAGCTGCCCAGAAGTTGGAAAGCCTTGTTATAGAACAGTGGTTTTCAACCTGTGGTCCGTGGACCCCGGGGGGTCTGCAGACTATGTCTAAGGGGTCCACAAAGGTTCGCTATGATCAATCAAAAGTATGTGAGCACCCACACTTACAATTCCAAGGGGTCCACACGTCCATTCAAAATTCCCAAAGGGGTCTGCAAATAAAGAAAGGATGAAAACCACTGTTACAGAACAAAAAAGTTAACACGTGGCCTCAATGTTTTTCAACACTGGCTGAGAAGATAGTTCACTCCTGCCTGTTAAAGGGGGGCACATTGTAGCCCCTGGTCAAGCTACTTAAGCTACACTTGCCTTACACTTACACTTGCTCTATCTGGTCCTGTGTGAACCACAGGGCTTGACTTCACTTCAGACTTACCTCAGCCACTAGAAACTCTGTCCCTAGACATTCCCCACACTTTGGCCATGTTTTCACTAGGAAAAAAGGTCCTTCATGTTACCTTATGTCCCTAATAAAGAAAAAGCAGACAGAAAGCAGGGCAGAGTGGCATCCTATAGATTAAGTAATTCAGAGAGGCATAAGCTTTTATAACCAAAAATTTACTTCATCAGATGCTATGACTAGTTAGTAAGATTATACCTCTCTGAATTACTTAATCTGTAAGACGCCACTCTTTCTGTTTTATACCTGACTGACACAGCTTATTACCAGGGATCTACTTAAATTGCGGTTTTGTGATTTTTGTAAAAACCGCAAAAGATGGCAATCTCTGTGATCACTGTGAAAAAATGACATTAGCCATGATTTCCCATGGAACCAACCAAAAAAAATGCTTACTAGAATACAAAGAAAGCATGGCAACTGCTGCCGCCATATAGCACGTGATTTGTAAGAAGTACTGAGAGGCTGAGCTAGTAACGTAGACTAAGTGAAGGCACCAGTCAGGAAAGGAAAAGTGTTTGGGTGACATTCAGCGGCAAGGGATGTAGCCACCAGGGCCCCTGCACCACCCAGTGGCAAGGCTGCTGCAAAATACCCATGAAATTAGCTCCACATGCCATGAACGGGCAGTGAAAAACCCTTTGTCTCACTTATTACCTCTCTTGGCACAAAAAAAAGGCAATTAATGTTAGCAGATTTAGGTAAACTTTAGAGTCTGGTAGGGCACTTTTATGCATGCTTCAGGGGTGGGGGGGGGCACTAATTAGAGCAGCCCCAAGAGCTGATCTAATTAAAGCCCCACGCTCCCTCGTGTATCAGCATCCCCTAACTTCAGAGTGGCAGCAGAGACATTTGAATTAAAGCTTAAACAAGCTTTAGTTTAAGCATCCATGCTGCCATTTTGAAGTGCGGGGATGCTGATACACAAGACTTGGAGGCTGACTGGAGTGCGGTAATTACCATGCTCCAGCAGACTCAATTAATTGAGTCTGCTCCAATGCACTGTAATCAGCACATCATATTACTGTAATCACTATACTGGAGTAACCTAAGCCTCACAGCATGTGTACAGACACCCCTAGCGTGTGAAAATTACAAGCTGTCTTATTCTCAATAAAATAATTCTTCATGCTAGTTCTTACTACAAAGTAAGGACACATTTTTTCCCATGAAAAAGCATACCTTATGGGGGTTTTTTAACTTTTAACTTAGTTTCTACAGGCCTCTGTTCTCCATTAGTAACATTTTCTCACTTTTGTCTATTTTAGGGGAGGAAGATCTCATTATGAATCAGTGCAGTGTCTAGTACAGTGGGGCTTGATCCCGTTCTGCTCTCCTGTAATAAAAAATAATTGCCATCTCACTCCTAAATATCTGGGATATTTGTAAAAGCAGCTTCAGTATGTGTAGTCTGTCTAGTGCAGACAGGCTGAGGAAGCCTCTGCAGTTGGTGTGTGCTCTTCCTGGATGGAATGAATAGTAAAGAAAAAAAATGTCCAACTATTTAAGTTGGTCTAATAAAAAATATCAGATTCACCCAAAGAACCTTGTCTGCCTATGTCCTTAGACCAACACAGCTACAACCTACACCTCTAAAAAAAGTACGATATTGTCCATCAGGTGGCAGCAGTGAATCTGGAGAAATAAAGGATGACCTAAAAGACCTTTTGTCAAACAGGGGGCATGAGAGATTAAAAACTAGCAAAGAATATAAGACTTAGTGCTCACCTTAGGTTTAAAATTTGACTTTAATGGTATGCCCAGGAACATCAAACTATATTCCTGATTTTGATAGTTCTACTTTAATCATTACTGCTGGTGGAACTGTACCCATGATAGAGAACTGCTAAGCAGAGAAATCTGGTATCTGTCATGAAAAACTGAAACCTTTTTGTTCATACAGATCTTTATATCATGTTTCTAGACTCAGAAATGAATGGATGGAAAGGCTGGAAAAAAAGCTAAAGATGCTGAGGACCCAAACTGAAGATTCAGCTAGCTGAAGATCTCAGACCTCTTCTGCATTTGAAAACTAAAGAAAGCTATTTTGCAGGAGAAAAATTAGAGGGTGATACAAATGCTCAGTGTATTTTTATTTACAAATGTAAATTAGATTAGGCTGTTCATAAGTGATGAGATTTATTATCTAGCACAACCTTTCATTTAGTGAAGCTTGAAAGTATAATACTAGTGGTTCTTTGGTCCAGAAATACCTGGAAAAGGAGTTTATCATCATGCTAGCTAAATGTTTTTTAAAACGAGTCTTCCTCCACTTTCTCTACATACTGATATGATACAGCAGTTTACTGTTGTGGTTTCCTTTTGAGATTGCTTAATAAATGTTTGGATTTTGATTCTGTGAATGACAGTGCAACACCAAAAATATACCCACAAAACAAATATACTGAAGTGCAATTCACAGTGCAATAGTATTTAAAAAGTGTTCTTATTTGGCTAACCTGCATTAACTAACTAGTTTAGTAAAGGGCAGACAACTTGGATTCTCATCCCAGTTAATGGTTGGAGTTCAGCCCCAGGCTTTCCAGTTGGTTTCAATTTAGTCTGCTTACCCAAGTTAAGAAGCAGGGTTGGCTTGCTATGTCCTATTTTAACCTGAGGTAACTAACCACATTTAGACTATTTGAGTCACCTAACTGAGGCTAGCCAACCCAAACTAAGAATGTACCATTTTGTGTAAAGTAGACATACCGTAAAGTATATCTGTTTTTCCAATACGCCTTAGAAGTAAGTCTTGTTTCCTTTCATATCTCCATCAAATGAATTGTTATGAAGTACCTCCATTGCTAAAATCTGTCAGTTTGCAATTACCTTTAACAATACAGAAGTGTTTCAGTAGAGTGCTGCTTCTCTTTTAGGGTGACTGGTTCCTTCCTACCACAGGACCTGAAGTAATGTACCACGAAATGGATTGTTTTAAACACACTAAAAATCTTTTACCCTCAGTTGCTCAGCTTTCAGTCTCTTGTAATGCCCTCATTTCACTAGTTCTCCACTCATCCTTATTGTTTCAGTGTAGACAAGGTTTTAATTGACAATGGAGAAAAAAAAAGCCAAAAAAAAAGACTGTGTGTTTTAAATAGTTTAGGCTGTCTGCCTATTCATTATAAAGCAAAAACAAACAAACCCCAACATGGCTTTGACATGTCCTGAGGTCAAAAATTAAATCTGATGTCTGTTCTTCCAATGGGACTCATGTGCATGCAAATGATAGCCTAATGAGGAGCCTGAACATTTGTTAATGCATTCAAAACAACCTTGGGACACAAGCTGTTAAATCAAGTTATCAAAAGGTATTTACCAAACTTTCAGAAAGAGCTTCCCTGTTAGCTGAAAATGCCTACAAGCTGTTATGGTCAATTTCTTCAATGTATTTGTTTTCTTATGCCATTTTCAAAGGGATATTAAACTAAAATGGGAACAGACATGCTTATGCTTGAATAAGAGTGCCCAACAAAGGAGCTGTAGCTGTATACACTGTATACTGTAGACTCTCCCTATGCCTGAAGAAGGGTGTTTGTGCCTGAAAGCTTGTAAAGAACAATTTTTCCAACTATTTAGTTAATCTAATAAAAAATGCCACATTTACCCAAAGAATTGTGTCAGAGCTGTATACTAGCATTATTATAATGGTAAATGTCCCTGTGTAGACATCCAAATTCCAATCAGCTTCAGTAGGAGCCAGGCTCCTTTGAAAAATCCTAATATCCCCCGACTTATCTTTCATTCAGTGTCCACTGAAACCAGGAACCAAATTCTGTTCTCAGGGTTGTACCAGTTTTTACATGTGTTTAACTGAGATTAGAACTTAGATCAGCGGCGGGCAATTCTTTCAGGCAGAGGGCCACTTACTGAGTTTTGGCAAGCCATCAAGGGCCGCATGACAGGCAACCAGGGACAGATAAATATTAATTTTCTGAAATTTTTAGGGGCCCTGCAGGCTGGATAGAATGACCTGGCAGGCCGCATCCAGCCCACAGGCTGCATTTTGTCCATCCCTGACGTAGATCTAGTGGTCTAAGAAATGGTAGCATTTTGTGCCACATATTGAACAAGTGAAAGAATTGAATAAAGTGCAAAACAGGAGAGGCAGAATTTGCACATCTCAAAGCACTGACGAAGGTGCCCTAGAAGTAAGAATTCAACTATAGGCCTTAGGTAGTTTAGACCAGGGATGTCCAACCCCTAAGCAGCTCCTGGGCACACCAAGTAGACTGCAACGTCGTAAGCCATAAGCACCGCCCCCCCCAACACATACATTTTGCAGCTGTACCACATACATGGGCATTCCCCTCCTTCGCCCCAAAAGCCCACCAGCTATGGGCTCCCCTGTATACTGCAGGCTCCCCAAGCACTGTGCCACACCACCTTTGGGGCATGCACAGGAAATAGAAGCCCAAGGGGAAGCCTGGAGCCCCCCCCCCCATCTGCTACTGCTGCTAGCATGATAGGGAGAGTGGTAGCTGGGTGGGAGCCCAGGGTTCACAGATTAACCCCTTGTGGGCCACATGCAGCCCTCCAGCCACCAGCCCTGGTTTATACTATGTACCCTTTTCCCCCTCCAATAAAATTAGCAAAGGAAAGCAGAATTGTTAGTTTCCACCATGGTCGAGGAAAAGAAGAGGTATGGGGTAGCAGCTCAACACCGCAACAGCTGATATTACAAGCACCTGATATCACAGAACTTTATTTAAATGTCAAAGAATAATGTGTTGTGGGATATCTTTACCAAAAGTGGAAAAATAAGGTTGAGGGTAAACTGAAATTTAGTGGTGAATGTACCACCTCCAGCCTAGTTCTGGATTTCACTCAGTTTCCATTTAGCTTTGCAATTTCACCTTTCATGTCTAGATGAATTATTTTAGCCTCAGGTTCCACCAAGGTAGATTTAGGACTTTGGGTCAAGTAATCTTTATTTATTCAGGTGCTAGCAAACCATTTTGATTACAAACTCAATCACACTTCTAGGAGTAATCTGTCCAGTAGCTTTATAAATTACTAGTAACAGAGCAGTATATTAAACAGAGCAATAAATACAATTTAATATCAATCAGCAAAAAACTAAAATGTGATAAAATTCAAATACAGGTCTAAATGTCAAGAAACAAACTTAGTAAGTAGCAAGAGCAGAAGGTGACTGTGATAGGTTGAATACATAGGAATATAAGCCTGTAATTCACTTTGGAGGTCATTATAGAAATCAAAAGGAAGCAATAGGTCAATCTCACTCTTTTACAAGGTGCAGATTTGAGAACAAGATGAAACAATGAAAAAGGTTCCTTACCTGCAGACCACAGGAGTAGCATTAGTTGATAAAACAATGTAGGCTCTATCATCTCATATTGCCAAACAGGATCCTCCAAAGATCACTTTGGATTATTTTTCAATCACTCCTAGTCATGGTAGAGATTTCAGCAGGCTGCAATATGCAATTATTACGGTAAAATCTAATCATTTAAAAACAATTTCTCAAAGAAACACTTCATTCCACTTAACTTTTTCAGGCCAAATTCTTACATTGTTCCTGAGTGTAAAAATGGGATACCTATAGCAATCCACTTTTAATTGTGTTTGTAATTCCAGTGTGTAAGGTATTTGCCTAACATTTCTAATTTAATTTTATTCTTCTGCCTCTCTCAGATACAGTATAACTAAAAGATGTATTTTTCATCTCACATACATGTTACAGAACTACTCTTTAAAAGCTTATACAGGCATACCTCGGAGATATTGCGGGTTCGGTTCCAGACCACCGCAATAAAGCGAATATCACAATAAAGCGAGTCACACGAATTTTTTGGTTTCCCAGTGCATATAAAAGTTATGTTTACACTATACTGTAGTCTATTAAGTGTGCA
>NW_017728950.1:2195876-2249372 GCF_001723895.1 Crocodylus porosus | reverse complement strand
TAAAGTTTTATCATGAGATTGCAGCAATTCAGTCACATCTTCAGGCTCCACTTCTAATTCTAGTTCTCTTGCTATTTCTACCACATCTGCAGTTACTTCCTCCACTGAAGCTTTGAACCCCTCAAAGTCATCCATGAGGGTTGGAAAAATGGCGCTGACGGAAAAATGGCGCTGATAGACTTGCTCAACGCAGGGTTGCCACAAACCTTCAATTTGTAAAAAACGCAATATCTGCGAAGCACAATAAAGCAAAGCGCAATAAAACGAGGTATGCCTGTATATTAGACCAAATAAGAATAGCAAAGTTTTATCACCATCTAAAACAAACACTAAATAAACCTGAATCTAAATCCCTTCAGACTCTATTTATGAGATGTACACTCTGTGTTACCATGAGAATGACAGATTCTCCATTTTATCTGTATTAATGGGCCTTCTACTGTACAGATAAGGGCTGACACCTGTGAACAATGATTCTGTCAGTAATTTAACAGACTGCAACCTCTTAGCAGTTTATCCGGAAGTGTGCTCAAGGAAATGTTTAGATACCGTTCTTTAACATTGTTCCTAACCAGTGTTCTTCTACAAAACAGAAAATGCCTTTATGTTTGCTTATTTGTAGGAAATAAAACAAAATAAATACAGGTGTTATGGCAGTGCATTGAACTTGTGTGACTTCCTGGAAGTAGAGCAAAGTCATTTCTGGCTAACACAGTAGCACCAGTGCTGGCTGACAGATTAGATGACTGGGTGAACTTTCATACACCTGACACAGCAGTTTCTGTACTGAAGGGTATGTCCTGCTACTGTGGTATGGCTTCTGAATCTCCCACAACTGCAGTGTCTTGAGAGTGACATCCAGTGGCCACATATGCCATACCCAGAGTGATTCTCTTGTGTCTGTCCAGCCATTGTGTTTGCTTGAGGTTTTGTTCATTTAAGAGTACCAGTGCTTAACAGAAGAAAGCACGCCAGACTGAGTTCTATCCCAGTTTAGATACATGATACAGTTACCAACACTGCAGGTAATTCCTCACAAGATATCAAATCTAGGATTCTTACTTTAAATTCTCTGTAATGTTAAAATATTGAGGTATCTATATTACAACAACACATGGAGGCCTCAGCTGTGACCAGGATCACATTGTGGTAGGCAGTGTACAGAAACATCCTGTTCATAAGAGTACTTAACCCATGCTGTTTACACTTTATTGGAAAATCTGGATAAAAGAGTGAGAGGAAAGACACAGGAAGAGAAGGGAGATGTTTTGCCTGGGCTCATATCTCAGTGGCACAGCTGTGGTACCCAGTCTAGGTACGAAGTCCCTATCCAGTGCCCTAGCATTTTGACCGAACTGCAGTACCATGTAGCCACTTCTCTAACCAGAGATAATATACTTGGGCATTTCACTGCCTCATATAATCCAGAGAAGACATGAAATGTGATATGTGAAAACTCAAACTATTCTGACCCCAACCTAAGAAATACATCACATTGCAAATAGCCTATTGGTGCAATGAAATTATTTTTCCCTTTTAGTATTCCACACTTTGCACCTTCCAAACTGGTGTTGTTTCTCAGAAGCTAAGTTACAAAAAGCAAATATCTTTGAACCAAAGAGATAGGGACATTGTATTTGAGAAATTTGGGACCTAATTGGAATACAGTAGGGGGTGGGTTGGGGAGGGAAGAAAAAGTAAGGGGGAAATGAAGATTATTTCAGCTAAATAAATTTGGAGAAGCAAGATTATGATTTTTAGAAGGGTGTTTGAAGAATGTGGAAGGAGAGATTACCTGAAAATGAAAGGGCTTGAATTTGATTCATTTGAAGTACTAATATTCAGGACAGATTGTATTATTTTGAACTGGTCTACTCATCCCAATGTATAACACCTCTAGTCACTGAGAGGCATTCTTGTCTTAGTCAAGCTGTTGTGCATGCTTAAGGGATCCTCAAACTGACATTTGTCAATGAAACTTTAATTTAAATACAGAGTGTAGGATTAACCAACCTTGGGACCAAATTTCAACTTTAACATACATTACCAGCCCTCAAGTACATGTTGAAGCTCACTGAGCAATTAGATATGAAACTGTACACTATAACTTCAGCACCCTTTCTTTTCAGTCATTTGGTAAGCTTCACATACCTTATTTGACATAGAACAAACTGGCTTTTATCTTGTAAAATGACTTGTTAGGACAGTCAAAATGATTCTTCAGGGCTAATGACAGCCTCATCTGGGTCTTGAAATAGTGCATTCAAGTCAATACTGCACCTGACCAAAGTAGGATCTGTTCTGCGTTAAACAAACCAGGTACAGCTTTCAGCAGTGAGAAGAATCTCAACAGAGTATAGACTAGGGGTACCAAGCATATGGCCCACAGGCTGGATTCAGCCATCAGAGCCCCGTCATCTGCCCTCCAGTGATACCCCTGGGTCTGATCAGACCCACATGCAGCATGGCATGCACTAGCAGTGCAGGGCCAGTCCACAGGTCAGATTGGGCCAACAGAGCCCCTCCTTCCCTGTCCTTTCCCCTCCTCCTCGTGCAGTGTGGATCCTGGAGTGGGTGAGGCAGCCAGTGTGTACAGTGTGGCTGCTGCTCTGGCTGCACTGCACTACAAGCACTGCCTGTTCCAGCCACCCCAGGATCTGTGCTGCACACAGCACCAGTCTGCCACCAGATCAGGTATGCTCAGGTGAAGGGAAAGGAAGGGGCCCAGTCCAGCTCATGAACTAACCCCACTCCACTCATCCAGCCTGTGAGACCAGATGAGTTCAACATACCTGGTAGAGACAAACCCAAAAAAAAGAAAGGGTACTTAAGAAAGAATGGAGAAAAACTGCAATTGAGTTGAATGTGTTCATAAGCCCAGTGTTTCTAGAGGTATGCCTCCAAAGAAATGTCTCTGTTGTACGTTGCCAAATGTTATCCATGTACTGCACATTTATTTTTCTAATTATCTACTCTCTGCAATGACTGGCAGCCAGTTTGAAAGGCAGAGGTTAGTGTAGGCTGCTAGAGAGACAGCTCACAGTGTGCTCTCACATATACATCTTACTTTTCTTCTCTATTTGCTGGTCTATTAATATAAAGAGAATGTCATTATGATACAATTTACTTTCTGCTTGTGAGTAAGCATAATAATCCTGTCTTCACCCCAGATATCTGCAGTCCAGTCCAGCTTCTGTTTATATACTGAGGAAGCAAGAAGCCTCAGCATTGCTCTCAAAGCCATTCCTGCCTAATTATTTGCTTATCTGTGAAAACACTGCACGTGGCTTTGGCTACAGTTGCCTTAAGAATGTCTACACCTTCCTGAGAAGCCTGCATTTATCCCCATTGCCTCCCTCCTTCTGAGTAGTGTTTTGTTTCATTTCATCACTCTTCTGTCCCAAAGGGCTGAGTGCAGTAAACTTGGTTCACCCTGTAACCTGAGTGCATTGCTTCTGTAACCTTACTGGCCCTTCATTATTTTGGAAATGAAAGGCACAAGTCTACAGAGACATGTAATAATGACCTGTCAAAATTCACTTTAGAAAATAAAGCTATTTTTGAATTGGGGAGCATTTTCAGGAACTGACTTCAACATTTTAAGACTTAATGCAGCATCTCCAAAATGCAAATAGTAATACCAAATGTTTAAAGAAAAAAAATCTCCCTATCCTGATACGAGACCTTAATATCAAATTCCGTCACAGTTATCAAACCCTTTGAAAACAGAGGAAATACTGACACAGCCTTATCCACAGACAGGAAAAAAGCAGTGCTGTTGTAATTACTGAATGCAATATATAATCTGTATGGTGCTCTAAGTCAAAAGGAAAATGAGGGGCTTTGCATAATGTTGAAAATCAATCAGGGCTTTGATGTTGCTCTAATCCTACACTATCTAATACATCATTTCATGTACAAGTGATGTGAATGAAAATTATCATGTCACTTACGATTATTGTAATTAGAAAGGATGGATCAGAAACCAACAGGAGAAAAAAAGTATGCTCTATTTGACTTAATTTACTTAAATTAAATGCTATTTTTCAGAATATCTAAGCAGTACTTCATGCCTAGGTGATGATTTTAAGGAAAGAAGTGGAGTTATCGGGTAGCATATTCATGAAGAAAAGCAAAAAGAAATCAGTTCATATAATCTTTGCACTGTCTGAAGTTTATTAGCTGGCAGTGTTACACTGAAGGCCTGTTAACGTACAACTGAAAGCCAAACCGGAGGCCAAATACTGGGCCATCTTATATGTCCACAGTATTCAGCTTCACAACTGATGATCATCTATATAGGAAAGTAGTTGCAGTGGAGGCTCTGCACTACAATCCTGATCCCCACTTAGTCAATAGACTCAGTTTTCACTCCTAAGGAGTCAGGGCAGGCCACAAGCCTGCAACATGTATGACCAATAAATCCATGCAACGCTTAGAGATTTAAAATAATAAAAAGAAACCCTGGTGTCCAAATGCATCATTAATAACACAATAAAATCCTAGCAGCACTAAAGAAATTACATTTACAGGAGATCATCCATCCAGAAATCTACCGAAACTGCATTCCATCCTTTCATTGTTATAGGAAACTACTGATGTATGGATGAAAAAGTACAAGAAGTAGCAGGCAGCATCTGCATTAGAGCCTATGGCACTGCAACACAGCCAGCCTGGCTGCTTGTAACTGAATATTCTGCCTTTCAGCCCTGTTATTTTTTCACAAGCTGCAAGAGCTTTCTTCAGTCTCCAAGATTTCATTTTGTGGAGCTTGGTAATGTTAGAGAGAGCCAAGGTACATGCTTTTTCCTTAGCTTGACTCCATTCAGGTTTACAACCCAGGTCTTGGTTCACATGAGCCCAAAGGGATAGATTGCTTAGCCCAGTCAGTCTGGGCTCCTATTCAGACCACAAGCAGATGTGGCCATAAACCACCTTTCTGTTACCTCCATCCCAGGATCAGAAGGGACCCTGTAAATACTAAGCTTATGCCCAGCTGTCCACAGCCTAAGGAAGCAATTCTAGCATCAGGAATTAACCTATGACAGAAATGTTTCCTCTTTGCCACATCTCCTATACCATCTCCTCTAGAAAAGTGACTGGGATAGATGGTACAGGAGGCAGTACAGTACCATTCTGGTATAAAATGAATTTCCTACTCAAGGGGTGAGTCTACACGTCACCCACAGTGCACGGCCACAACTTCCTGGCCCAGCTCCAGGCACAGCCCTGACCTCAGATTCCAGCACCTGCAATATCTGCTATGTAGGCCGCTAGAGGTCTTGAGTCCTGTTTTTCCCTTTCCACCTCCTGCCTTACAGTCCAGGCAAGCTCAGCCTCCTTCAGGCACGGAACACACTCTGGTCACACCCTGTGACCTCAGGATATACGCGGTGCAATTTCAAATTCAGGGTGCCCCTGATCACACACTTTCAGTGGCCTCTGTCTCCCCTACAGCCACAAATGTGACAAACATTACTTTGAATAGGATGCTGCCCGCATATGTGAAATGGCAAAGGAAACTGGGGTAGTCTTTGAAGTTTTGTATGGCTGCTGCTGATACAGCAACATTGCTAACAGAAAGGAAGCATCAAAATAATGAAACTGAGCAGTTACTTCTGCAGAGCATGTATCTAGAACAGCTCCACAAGATGAACAGCTGTCTCTATGCTTGTCAACTAGGATTGATTGGTGGGACAGGATAGTGATGCAGAACTGAGAGGACGAGTAACGGCAGCAGAGCTCCTGAATTATGAAGGCCACTTGCCCAGAAATGTGCGTAGAACACCTAATATGGAAGCTCCTCTTCCATTCAGAGACTGTGGAGATTATGGACATGATGCCATCACCCTCCAGAAGCTTGCCACTAGTCAGTAGCTAGCTGGGTTGGCGTTGATAGATCAACAGCCAGGGCCACTGTTGTGAAGGCTTATGGTACAACAATGAGGAAGATTTTGTACTGCAACATGAAGTTTGGCAAACCCAAGTTATTAATTGGGATGAACAGATGAGGTATATGAACTGTATGCAGACTATTTATGCTACACAAAAGCCTATTCTTTGTCCCCTTAGCCAAGGCCAAAGACTTTATCGTTCATAGAGGGTATTTCTCCACGGTGCTGCAAAGGCTGGAGTCATCTTAGAACCTTTACTGATGTTAATGTGAGATGGCCTAAAACAGTCCATAAGAACAGGATGAATAGAAACAGTTTGCTGGAATGAGTAAGAGTGATTGTGATCCCAAATCACTACTGAACATTAATACAGTTATGATTCTGCATGTCATTCTAAGAGACTCAGTTTACCCTCTGCTTCTCTGCTTTATGGAGTTTTTTACTCAACATTTAGAGAAGAAAAAAACAGTTTAATTTTACCTAACCCAGCTGTAGAATATCAGTGGAGTGTGTTTTTGGAAGCAAGAAGGGTAGGTAAATTGTTCTTTATCAAATTATTGGATTTTTCTTATCATTGTGCACATGTTATATTTTACACACCTGAAAAAAAGCAGGAGCAAGATCCTGGGAGAAGCATGGGATTAAGAGGTAGAGATACTTTCTATATTTTTTGAATATCAGACTGTGAGAAGACAGCTGTAAAATTTCTAAGTAATCAAGGGGACACAGTCAGGGCTGGATTGTACTCTTACTGTGAAACCAAGGTGTAGCTCTGGATAATGACTGCAGAAAGAATGCATAAGGACATTTATTTTTGTCTGATTTTATTAGGAATTGATAGTGGAGCAGACGATTTATGCACTTTATGAGTTGCCCTATATATACCATGATAATTTTTTCAGCTGAGTTGTACAAAAATCACTTTATTGAGTTAATATAAAACATAAGTAACATATTGCATCACCAATACAAATAATTAGAGAAGTATGTGGTACAAAATTGAACTGAGGCAGGTTTATTGAGTCCTGTAGGTGACATACTCAAAAGGGTTTAGTTTCTCCACCTCCTGTGGGATTCACTATTATAGGAAGGACCCATGTTTATATTGAATGACCTAGTAGTCTCAGTGTCCGTGTCTACATGAGGTGCTGACTACACAGTTGTTACTGTGAAATCATTTAGTACTGGCATAGCCAAGAACTAAATGACTGTGCAGTAACCAGGATTATTGCACAGTAGCATCCTGGCATGGTTGCCTAGTGACACTACTGCACAGTAGCTTGTTATTATTGCACAGTAGTGTCACATCCTGGCTCATGCCCGGTAATGCTACTGTGTAGTAGTAATGAGATACTGTGCAGTAGTAATGAGCTACCATGCAGTATGCATCTCATGTAGATGAAGCAGTTTGATGCACTGTCTATAGTTTTCAAGATGCTGTGAGGTAGTCTGTGTGGTCCTAGACATTTGCTACAAAAGTTGCTCCAATGCAGCTGTCTGCTTCTGCATTGTCTGCATCATGTTACTTCCCAGGGCCTTCTGATCTTTTGAAAATTGTTCTGAGGAATCATCCCTCCTCAACTCCACCTTCATGTCCCTCTGTGAACATGAATTCAATATTTCCTCTCTATGTATAATTTTTAATTTGAAGACTTGTCAGCCTCTCTATAAGTGAACCCACCTTCTCTAACTGGGCTAAGGGATTATAAATACTGTATTAAAGATTTTAAAAAGTACAAGTCCTAATCTGAGTCTTCATGAAAAAACCATTCCATTTCCTGCAATTTTCAAATGACAGTACCATCTTCTCTTCCTATCCTGCAATTGCCTTCCTGATGGTAAGAAGTTTGCCAAATTATTTCCCAATAACGTAGCAAATACCCTGTAGTAAAGGAAGGGTGTCAAGTGGGTGGGGACTAGGGTGAGTATTTGGGTGGCTGTGTTTTTCCATAATTATAGAAGGCAGGTTTAGTAACTGCAGAAGCACCCTTACAAGCTATTGTGAAAGAGAAAATAAAAATAGGAGAGAACCCACAACCAGCTGCAAGGCATTATGGAAAAAGGAGTGAGTAGTGCCCCAGGAGCTGTGGTTTCAGAGCAACTGCTCTGTGTATCTACAGCAGCCCCAGGGAAGAAGTGGAAGTGTGCATGAGCTAGCTAGAGAGCTGGGGAATAGAGCAGAGTGTCCCAGGACTGGGGATGCCTGGTGGGACTCTCCCATTCCCACTGTCCCGCAAGACTTACCTGTGGCTGAAAGAAAGCCTGGTAGTCCACGCTGTCCCATTCTATTGAGGTAGGTGGTAACAAAAGTCATGAACCTAGAAAATAAAAGAAAGAATTTAAGCAAATTGCTCAGGAAAACCTAAAATTGTATGCGGTGGTGCATAACATCTGGGTAGTGCTAGGATGGGGTGCAGGGGAGATTAGAGCCCCAGAAGAAAGTCCAGCATGTTTATCGTTGACCAACTGTAGTATAAGTGAACACCTCCCAATTGTTAACTTCAAAAAACACCAAGACATGGCAGACAAGATTTGGGACCCACCACAGTGGATAACAGGCAAGTGATCGTGAGACACTCAAGCAGGGCAGGGAAGGTACTGAGCAGCCAGACATGTAAACCTTGCCAGGCTAAGCCCCTACAGCTATCCGTGCACCAAAAGATGTTACACTGAGCTGAGTCCCTAGGAAAGGAAAATGTGCTTGTCTTTTTAACAATAGGTAAGATATTTGAAGATGCACAGCATAGAATGGTTCCCCACAGCTGGCACAGCAACGGAGGGAAAGATTAGTTCTCTGGTCAGTCTCAAGAAAAAAACCTGCTTTCCTTTGTTATGTTTGTGCCAAAATAGAGTGCTATTTTTGCCTTTCATGGTACCTGCAGACCAATGAGAAGAACAGTGGAAAACTAATAGCATTCTTTAAAAATTCTAAAGTAAAATGCCACAGAATGATTTAAAATGTCTATGATTTTTACAATGTCTCTGTAGTCTGACTTGGCTAACTTACTTCATGAAATCTCAACTTCAGTAAAAAAAGTCAAGTCTTTTCTATTCCTATCCTGGGTGTTTCCCCATATATGTGTCTGTTGCTGTACTAGACATGATTGATTTCTAAGTGTTATGCTTGATGCTTTCACTCTTATGATGCAAGGATCTTGTTAGTAAGGGGAGAGTAGGCACTGTGCATGAATAGGAGATTAGCTTCTTTTCTAAGCTTGGAAAGCACATAACACCAGCAGCGTCTCCCTATGCCACATGAAAGGTACACGTACTCAAAAGCTTGCAAAGAATGTTTTTCCAACTATTTAGTTGGTCAATTAAAAGATAACACATCTACCCAAAGAACCTTGCCTGCCTAGGAGGAGGTCAGGAAGGAGGGTATGAAGATGGCAACTATGGCCAATGGTTTTTGGGTTTGATACAACAGAAAAGTAAAACTTTAAAGCTTTAAGTCCTCAGTTGTCATGCTGAGCATGACACAGAGCATGCAGGGCCATCCAACTTCCACATGGTGCATGGCACATGGCACCAGCATGCAGCCCGAGGCCCCACATCACACCACATGGGCAGCATTCTGTGGGGTGGCCCCCTGCTGCACAGGCAGCACCACCAGCCTATAGACTCCTGACATATGGCAGCAGGACAGGCATTCATGGGCCCCCAGTTGGACAACCCAGGCACAGGGGAAGGATTTAATGCCAAGCAGAAAGAGAGGAGCCCAATTATGTCCAACATGACTGTGGATAGTCAACACTTAGAAAGAGTAGCTTAAAGTTTATTTAGATGCATTATAATGCAGCACAAAGTACTTACAGACAGAATACTTATCTGCAGGATTTTTCATGAACCCTTCTAGGTATGCCTTTGTCAACATGCAGCTCTATCAAGAGGGTAATTAAGGCTAGAGTCTCTGAAGAGGTCCACGTACAAGCACAGAGTGGAGAATAGACAGCATGTCTGCTATATTTGTATGTGAACTCCCTAAGGCCTGATATCAAAAAGGGGCACTCTTGGCTGCCTGCCTGCAAGCTTGACTCGTATCTCTCCCAACTATGCAAGTTGGTCCAATAAAAGCTATTTATTTACCTCACAAATCCTGCTTCTCTCATATCCCTAGGCCAGCATAGCTATAACAATGCTATGCCAACATTTAAAAAGAGGTTACATCTAGTCAGGATGACCCTGAAGCAGTAAAGTGCATGCTGGCAGACAGTTGTCCACACAGGTCAAACCAAGCTGTGAATTAGTATAATGTGGTAGAGCAGTTAAAGGACTGTCAGAGCAGAACAGTTAAAAGCACATGTTGTACAGGTCAAACAAACTCACTGTGAAAAAGATTCTCCACTCAATTACTTACTGTGACCTAGTAGGATGTCAGCAGTTAAGTTTTAAAACAGTGTGTGTGTGGACATAAGACACTAAGGCACTAATAATTATTCCAGTAGAGCACCACTATGTACACAAGGTGATGTGCTAGTCTTCCTTTCCCTTCTGCTTCTGCAAAGGCATAATTGAGGCCATAAGCTATTGCACTTTTGACAACCTTAACTCATTAGCAGGAAATTAACTCTCATGTTACTGGTGTCCATATCATACTTGACCTTTCTTTAGAAGGGACAGCTACTGAAAAACGAAATACACATCTTCAATGTGAACTTGACTAAGGTATTTATTTTTCTGAACAATTATTAGTAAGCATTCAATTATTTTTTGCCTGAATAGGCACTGTCAATAGAGCATCAATTTAAATTTAAAATGCTAGTAAATGTAAAATCTTGCAGAGAAAGTGTTATAAAATAGGTACTTTTTAAAGGACTAAGCAAGTAGATACTACGTGTATCTAGACATCAGGGACAGAGGATGGGAAGCAGCCCTGGACTGGCAGGCTGATGCCCCAAACTCCCCGACAGCTGGCCCCTGATGCTGCCTTCTGCCCCACCACTACCAGCCCAGACCCAATGGAGGGAGAGGACAATGATGAAAATCCTGATGTCACCCCCCACCCACAAATCCACCTCTACATATGGGCCTGAGCCACCAGTAAATGCTGGTGGGAACATGTAGTCCTTCCCACCTGGGATGATGGTCACTGGGTGCAGACATTCAGAACATCAAGGGGTGCATTTATGTACCTGGTGGCCCCGCTGGCTCTGAACATCAAGCAACAGGACACAGAGATGCACCTGGCCCTTACCCCAGAGAATCATGTGTCCATAGACATCCATAGCCAAGAGGCACTGGCAGAGCCTTGCCACACACCTGGAGGCAGCACTGCAATACATACCCTGCATCATCACAACAGCATGAGTCCTCCATAACGTGCGAGAGTCCTGGGGAGAAGTCTTTGAGCCCCAGTGAGTGGAGGAGGCTTGCCATGTCTCAAGGGAGAGGGCCCTTAGGGGCAGGAGAAACACCAGGGGAGGAGGCACAGGGAGGTGGGAATCAAGGGTTGGCGGACCCTCAGCCCTGAGATTGGCCTTGGCTCTGCTTGCCACCACCCATGTGCTGGTGCCATGCTGACATGGCTGTGGCCCCAGCTGCTCTGGGGAGGAGGGCAGATGCTCCTCCTCAGGGGCAGACACTGCATCTAGGCCTAGAACAGGGAAGTGGGGAGACAGAAGCAGTACCCCATGATGGTCATGGTCCTGCTAGGCTGCCAGCTGAGCCACCAACCAAGCAATATGCTCCCAGCCAGACCCTGCCCCTGGTGATGGGGCTGGCATGAGCTGGGGAGCAGGGGCAGGAGCAGCTGGGGTGGGGATGGCAGCCAGGAACTTCTGCCACACCCTGTGCCCATCCTGGATGGTAGTGTTGATGGAAGCCCACAGTTGCCTCAGCTCCTCATAGCTGTCCCAGGTCACTCCTACCTTATCTCTGCCACCAGCTGCTGCAGTGTCACTCCCCCTCCCCGCAGCCTGCACCTCCTCCAGGACAAGGGTCTGATCACAACAGGAGCAGTGGAACTAAACCAGGACCTGTTGGCAGTATTCCCAGGCCTCCCAGAGGTGTGCCCACTCTGTCCAGAGCAGCTCCTCCTGGATGTTCTCTCACCCATGCACATTGCTCTGGGTGCAGGTGGCACATCCACATGGCCCCTGGAGAGCCTGAGAGTGGGTAAGCAGCTCTCAGGTGCTGGACAGTGGTCTCTCCCCTGGCAGATGGGCATCTGTAGAGAGAGCAAATAGAGGGCTACAGCTACAGCAACATGACATGGGGTAAGAACAGGCCTCAGTAAGGGTCTCCAGGGAGTAGCCTCACTCTTGGATGCAGGGCCAGACAGACAATCCTCAAGCTAGAGCAATGTGGGACTGGCACCCTGACAAGGACCATAGCCATCCTGGGTCTACCTGTCCCCTCCCACTGTGTGTCCATGTGATCTGCTGCCCAAAGGGTCCCCCCCTTTCCCATGGCATCCGCAGGGCCCTGCCTGGAGGGATCATCCTGGGGACAAGCATCACAACCAGCCCAGCCTGCAGCACCCAGCTTTTCCCCCTACCAGGATTGATGTGCCATTCCATGACCCCCAGGCCTTCTGCAACAGGTACACGGCCCTGGCAACCACCTCCCCACTGCCATCATGGCTGGGGTCAAATCCATGTAGCTGAGAGTGCTGGGTAGTGGGAAAGGCTGTCCTGCCCCTGCTGGGAACAGGGCTGCTGCATGGTGGAGGAGTGAGGGTTAGGAGAGGAGAGAAGGAGGTGGCAGAGATAGACTTGGGGTGCATGCAGAGCACAAGAAGTGGCTCAGAGAGAAGAGAGGGGAAGTGGAGAAGCAGGGGGAGGTTCCCAGTCTCCACAGCCCATGCAGGACTTACCTAGCTGTGCTGAGATGGTCGGCTTAGCCATGAAACGGCAGTTCCTGGGCCCTGGAGGAGCCAGAGCCAGACCTGGCCTTGGATGGGGTTGAGGTCTGGCAGCAAGACTGGCAGGGTGTGGCCTCCACTGACATGCTTATCACCCCAGCCCACTCCTCAGGCTCTTCCCCACTCCCACTGGTATCATGCAGTAGCCAGGGGACCTGCTGCTCCAGCGTTACCTTGGGCCTGTCTGCGGCTGTGGTACGAGTCCCTCTTTGCTGTCGCTCCCAGCACAGCTGGGCAGCAGCACTGCTGCAGGCCGGGTCACAGGGCTGGTTGCTACAGGCTCCACTCCTCTCCTGGTGGCAAAAGAGTAGTGGATGGGCTCAATGGCTGTAGGGCCAACAATTTTGACCAGTTCCACATAGTACGGCACGGTGGATTGTCCCACACCCTGAGCACTGGTTGGCATTGCACATAGCATGAAATTGCCTCCACATGCCTTGGCCTTGCTCCTGCACTGTGTATAGTCATAATCTTGGTGTGCCCCATTCAGTCATCTGTGCAAAAATTGCCCTGTAATTGGAAGGGACCTCAGGAGGTTGTTTAGTTCAACTCCCTGCTAAAAGCAGGACCATCTCCAATTATATCATCCCAGCCAAGCCTTTGTCTAGCTGGGTCTTAAAAATCTCTAGTTATAGAAATTTCACAGCCTCTCTGTATAACCTGTTCCAGTGTTTTACTATCCTCCTCATAAGAATTTTTTTCCTAATTTCTAACTGAAACTTCCCTTGCTTCAACTTGAGACCATTCTTTTGTTCTGTCATCTGCCACCACTAGGAACAGCCTAGCTCCATCCTTTTTAGAAACACGCTTCAGGTAGTTGAAGGCTGTTATTAAATCCCCACCTCAGTCTTCACTTCTCCAACCTAAATAAGCCCAGTTCCCTCAGCCACTCCCCAGAAGTCATGTGCCCCAGCCCCCTAACCATTTTTGTTGCCCTCCACTGGACTCTCTCCAATTTGTCCACATTGTTTCTGTAGTGGGAGGACCAAAACTGGACACAGTACTCCAGATGTGGCCTCACATTTGCTGAATAGAGGGGAATAATCACTTCCCTCAATCCACTGATAACACACCTACTAATGCAGCCCAGTATGCCAATAGCTTTCTTTGGAACAAGCAGAGGCAGATGAAGGTGTACTGGGGCCCTGGGCAAACAAAACTGAAGACTTGCTCCCCCCATGGGAGCTGGGCTGCAGTGGAAAGAGAGGAGCCCCTTCCCCACCTATTGCTGGCGGGAGAGGCTGGGTGGACCCCACCAGGCTGAGGGAGGCACATGTCCGCCTGTTCTCCCTGCTCCGCACCCCAGCTATGGCCAAATGTACACACACATATGCACATGTACAGGCATGCACAGACACAGGCGCACACACTCTACTCTCATTCTCTGCACATGGACAGAAACACAAACACATTCTCCCTACCATGCACAGACACACACACACACACAGATAAACAGATACACACACACACTTTTCCCTCACAGGACCTCCCCCCTCCCACACTCTTGATCACACAGATGCAGCCCCCCACTCCATGAGCCTCCTATGGCTCAGACTAGCTCCCCGCCCAGCCCCTTTTACACTTACCTGCAGGGAGCTGCTGCCCAGCTATGACATGTGGCCACACAGATGCAGAGGACCAAGATGGGCTAGGCCAGGCTAGGAGCACTGTGCCATGACTCTGCAGTGGCACTGGGAGGGATGGCTGCAAGGGGGCTAAGATGAATTTGGGGGAGCTATAGCCCCCAAGGCCCTCCCAGCACCACCACCCACCCAAGGTTTGATGCAGTGCAGCGCTCCTGGTCCAGCCTAGCTTGGCCTGGACCCGACCACCCCCCCTCTCCCCCCAGGTGGGACATGGCTCCCCTGGCCTGGCTTGGCTCCACCCTTACAGGCACAGCACCACCCAGTTCACCCCTCTCCCCTCCCCCAGGCACAACACGGCTCTCCCAGCCCAGTCCCAGCCCTGCCACCCCCCAGCCCTATTGGTGGAGGGACCGTGCTTCCAGCTCCCAGGGGAGCAAATGCAAAAGCCACAGTTTTAAACTTGGCACCATTTTTGTCTTCCTGCTGGGAGAGAAAAACAGGTGCTAAGTTTAAAACTGAGGCTTTCACTTCCCTGGTGATGAAGATCCCAGGGCCATGAACTGGTAGAGGGCCCTGGGCTTGTCCCCAGCTGGCCTGTCCATTAATCCACCTATGGCAACAAGGGCACACTGTTGGCTCATATTCAGCTTATTATCCACTGTAACCCTCAGGTACTTTTCTGCACAACTACTGCTTAGCCAGTTGGTCCCCAGCCTGTAGCAGTGCATGAGATTATTCCATTTACTGAACCTCTTTTGATCCAATCCTCCAATTTGTTGGGGCCTATCTGAATCCTTGCTGTATTATCCAATGCATCTACTACTCCCCCCAGCTTGGTATCATCTGCAAACTTGCTGAGGGTGCAGTCCATCCCATCTTCCAAGCTGCTGAGGAAAATATTGAAAAAAACTAGTCCCAGGACTAACCCTGGGGCACTCTGCGTGAAACTGGCTGCCAACTAGACATCAAGCCATTGATTATTACCCTCTGAGCCAAACAATTAGTCAATTTTCTACTCACCTTACAGTCCATTTATCCAACCTATATATCCTTAGTTTGCTTGCAAGAATGTTGTGGGAGACCACATCAAAAGCCTTGTTAAAGTCAAGGTATAACACATTCACTGCTCTCTCCACATCCACAGTGCCAGTCATCTCATCATAGAAGGCAAACAGGTTGGTCAGGCATGACTTGCCATTGGTAAATCCATTCCAACTGTTCCATTCCTGTTCACTTTTTTCTCTTCCAAGTGCTAAGAAATTGATTCCTTGAGGACCTGCTCCATGATTTTTTCAGGGACTGAGATGAGGCTAACCAATCTGTAGTTCCCTTGATCTTTCTTCTTCCCTTCCTTAAAGATGGACACTATATTTGCTCTTTTCCAATCCTCCGGGACCTCTCCCAGTCACCATGAGCTTTCAAAGATAATGGTCAGCAGCTCTGCAATCACATCAGCCAACTCCCTCAACACCCTCAGATGCATCAGATCTGGCCCCACAGACTTGTACATGTCCAGCTTTTCTAAATAATCTGTAACCTGTTCTTTTGCCACCGTCGGCCGTGCACCTCCTCCCCTAAACTACGCTGCCAGGTGCACAGTTAGAAAAGTGAGAGGCGCTTATAGCCTTTTTTCATTTCCTGTTTGTTTGCAGATTTTTTTCTATGGTGCTTATTCCTTCATGCTCATTACATGTTATGAGCAATAATTCATTGTTACGAAACAAGGAAGCACTTCTATCCCATTTTACTGAAGCAAATTTGAAGCACAGGAAATGAAGTAACTCATAGGCCAGGCTGCTGTCTGATCCCCAAGACACACAAAAAGATTTATTCAGATCAAGTTTCATTTAAGCTTCTTTATAGGTTATGCTTTCATACAAATAAATATCTACAGTATTCCATGTTTATACTTATGATGCAGCTAAAGGAATTTACTTTCTATCAGGCTGCTCTTTCAGAGAAATACACTGAATTGACAGAGTCTGAAGTGATCACCAGGTTCAATAAATACCATATCTTCCCTTTTATATAACTATAAAAAATAATTAACCCCCAAATCCATTAATTCCCCCTTACATAAAGGAGGTTACTAGCACTTCATTCTGAAGTGAGTCCTTACTACTCACTTTCCTATTCCCCATTTTCTGCAGCTCTTTTAACAATTCTCTAATAGTCCTTCAGGAGATTTCAATTTCTTCTCAGGGCAACAAACTATGAAATCCAGTTTCTGATTTGCTTTTTAGTGGGATGCTTTTCCTCCAGATCTTGATATATTTGAGTACCTATACTTGCACTTTTGGCAGCTGAGCTTCTGCACATACCACAAAGTTCATTAGCTACAGACCACTGAGGCTGATTTCCATTTTCTGCATGATTGCATTTGCATTCATATCTGTAGGTACATTTCTTCCCATAAGGACATTGTTGCTTCTTGTGTTCTGGAACAATTGGTTTCTTCCTAAGAAAACTGTCCAGATTTGGGCTGTGATGATGAAGAGGATCAAGAGGCATGAACGTATTCTGATTTGGCAAGCACACACTTAACTAGATTTCAGTTTTGTTGTATTCAGCTCTGCAGCCTGGGCCTTCACAGTTTCTGCTGCTCTACAAACCTAGGTAGCCTTTTCTAGGGACAAGTCTCCCTCACACAAGGACCTTTCTTGCAATGCAGTGCCTGCAATGCCACAAATAATCCTCTCTCTAATCAGATTTTCTGTCCAATTCCCAAAAGCACATTTCTTATTCAACCTCTTTAGTTTAGTAACATACTGAACAATACTTTTTTGTTGTTTGCATATTCAAAAAAACCCCCCAAAAACCCCAGTGCCTTTCCCTTTTTTCAGCATACAATACTCCTCAAATTTGTACAGTATTTTACTTAATTTCATATTTTGACCTTTTTCAAAGGTAAAGGTTTTGAACAACCAGAGCGTCCTTGCTTATATATGCAAGAAGATTGAGAATTTGAGGACAGGATTTTTGTATATGCAAACAGACTGAGTATTTGACTTTGTCATTTTTCTCTTCTGACCCTGTGGCTGTAGTTGCCACTCAAACCTTTGTCAGGACACTCTCCAGTTCTCTTCAAAATTGCCCAACCGCAGAAGGAGGTTTCAAAGCTTCCATAATTTCCAATTGCTTAGACAATTATTATGCAGGCAGATCACTTATAGTGGCCCTTGTGGCTGCATTGCTCCACTTGCTCTCAGTTGTCAACTTCTTTTTCAGTTTGAAACTCAAATTCTTCCAAGTTCTCTCTCATTCACCACACCTGACACCATGTAGCAATCAGGAGGTTCAGTAAATACAGGGATATAATGAATGAGAAGAACAAAATAACAAGCTTTATCCTGAAGCACTAGGCAATCTCCACAGACCTTTTGTCTCTTTCAGCCTCTACCTAACTAAGGGATCATCTCTCAATTCCCAACTCTAAATTAGGGGGTGTCTCAAAATTATAACTTATCGCTACTGTCCGTGCTAATAAATACTTGCAGAGAAGAGAGGGAAACATTAAATATTTTCTTAGTCAGTAAAACTCATTAAAATCTAGTGCATTTAGTAAATCTGTATTTGATACTGATGAGGCTAAAATAATAATGAATGAATTTACTATTGTGGTATAATGCTCTTGAGATTTAAACCATACTTCTGAGAAATGACAATGGTTTCATACAGTGAAGCAAATGGCAACTTGATAATAGGACCCAACTAAGGCAAAGGTAAAATGTTCCTAGTGCTTATTGCTTTGCCAGTCCTGTGTAACCTTGTACTATTAACTTTTAACAAGCTGCTAATGTTTACTAAGCCCATGCTAAAAGCTTTTCTTTCACCTTTTGGTGTATTTAAGATCGAATACAATTTTATTCAAAAAAGAGCAAGTCATCATCAAAAGCAGTAGTATGAATGAATCCATTGGAGACTAAGTATTTTCGTTTGCCTGTGTTGAGTTACAATAATGGTAGAACTCTAAAAAAAAATGCTCCAAAATTACTGTTACACTCGAGTTACAGGAATTAATTGGAGATTTGGCCAAAAACCTGGCCAATTCCCTATTAATAAGTGTCACAGAGTGGGGCCTAGGAGCGGCCGTGAAGCTCCCTAGCGCCCCCTGCCATGTCCAATTAAGTGATTCAGCACCCTCTACTCGCCAACCACGTCTTTGATGTTCTAAGTTCAGTATGGGAGGCTGCCTTGTCTCGCCTTGGACACCGCTCTGCTCTATGCCCCATTCCGATTGGGGTGCCCCAGTGCACCCCTCCCTTGTGGGCGATGCGTGCCTCCTACCTCCCCTTCAGCATGCCCCAAGCCTTGCAGCTATTCCCGGACATTATCAAGTCCTTACCCTTTAGCGCCTTACTCTGGCGCCCCTGTGCTCGTCACGCCCCAGCACCTTACTCTGGCGCCTCTTTAGCATCTCCAACCGTGTGGAGCCCTCCGGGACCCTTTCCAGGTCCTGCACCCGGCTGGGGCTCAGGTGGCCGCAGCCGTGCCTGGCCCCCTAGACCACCATCTGGGTCACTTGCCCAACTGGGGCTTCTCCTTAACTCGCCCCACCGGGCTTTGGCACCCTACCTGGCGCCCCCGAGCTGGTTTCACCACCAGCGCCCCCCTATCTGGGGCCCGTGCCACACCTCTTGCGCTTCCTCGCCCCCCTCTGGGGCCTGTGTGCCCTGTCACAACCATGCCCTCTCTGGGGTCTCGCTCGTGCACTTCCTGCGCTGCACGCCCTCTCGGGCTGGGGCTACAACCCCCACACGCTGAGCGCCACTCCGGCGCTCGCTCGCCATGCCCACTGCGGCACGAGAGTGCCCTACACTGTGGAGCCCTCCAGGACCCTTTCCTGGGCCTACACCTGGTTGGGGCTCAGGTGGCCGCAGCCGTGCCTGGCCCCCTGGACCACCGTCTCAGTCACTTCCCCTACTAGGGCAGGGGGTTAACACCCCCCAACACGCACCCCACTGGCGCCAACAGCTGTGCCCGCCCGGCACCGCTCACTGTGCCCTTCTGGGCACCAGGAACCCCCAGATTATTGGGGAGCTCCCGTGAGGCCTCGTCACACCCCTACAGCCTCACCCAGTCCTCCGGTCTAATGGTAACTAAACCACACTATTAGCCAGCTGGCTACAACATAACATAAGCCCCAGGCTTATCATACAAATCCCGTGCCACGCTGGCTCAGCCTGCACTTGCGCCTGCGCCTGCCAGAAGGGAAATGCTACCTAGGCTCTGGCCTGGGCTGTTTATAAAGGCCCGACCCTGCCCCCTTCAGGTCACATGACCTGCCTGGTTGCCCCAGCAACCAGCACCTGAGCTGCCCTGGTGATTGGCAGCTCTCTTTATTTCCTTCAAGGCATGGGGCACCCAAGTGCCCCCGTGACAATAAGCTTCAACAAATATTAACATCAAACAAATCACAGTGAAAAAAGAGAAAGAAAAAAAACCCTGGCTTCTTCTGTGAAATAAACATCTTGAACTAATGGAACACCAATTAACTAGCTATCCCCATTTCTCAGTAACCATTTCAGTAGCTCTATGTTACTGAAGGGTTGCGATGGCCACTATGCAAACATAAATGTGGAAGTCTTAGATTTAAAGGTAAAAATTATTACATCTTTCTGTTGAACATGCCAAAAATATGAGTGATATTAGTTTAGTAATTAATGGGTGCTTTAAAGTTTTCTTTTTTCAGATGTAGAAAGGTAAAAGCAAAGTCCACTTTTGAGAGATAAAGTTCTGTAGCCTGAAAGCATGTCTAATGTCTCTCCCAACTACAAAGTTGGTCCAATAAAACATATCAGCAAAAAAACTAAAATGCAGAAACAAAACTTGCTTGTAGCACTTTACAAGAGAGAAACATTTTAGGCCTACTGTTTTTGCTAAAGTAACACACAGATAAATGCATTCTGCCTATCTAATACTCATCCTGCATCTTTACATTTGTTGTTCATTTCTTTCACTCCTTTATTTCCTGAGCTGTGAGGCATGTTCACTATACATGTTTCCACTCTGATAAGTAACTGCATTCTCAGTCCTGCCAAGATCTGTCTACACTTGAAAGTCAATTCTGATTAAAGTGGCATGTGAAATTAAAGCACATGAATAACTCCAAGTCCACTCTTATTCTGGAACAAGATTATTCAAATACAGAGTTATTAAGAAATACATTTCATTTGTGGACAAACCCTTAAGAACTTGCTTAACTTTATACTTTATGAAACTACCCACTGCATGCAAAGCATTTAGTAGGGCCTACATTTCAGAAAATCATTATGTAAATTCAGTGTAATTAGGTCAAATACTGCTCACCTTCCTTATGTGAGAAGTAATTCCATTTAAATTAATGGGACTCCTCACATAAGTAAGTGGCCCATACTTGGTAATCCTTTGAGATCTTTAGATAAAAAAGGTGCTCCACATTTGTTAGATACAAATTATGTTTTAATATCACTAATCTGAGTCAAAGTTCATGGAAACAACGACCCACTTCAATTTGCAAGTCTTTGCCTCTCTTTATATGGTAAACTTCTTTCTTTAAAACAGAATGCCAACACAAATAAATGTTTGCAGATCATCTGAATGTGTGTGAGTGAGGGGAGAGGTGGAAATAGATATCTATCAGTCAGTCTTTAGGGTCAGCTGATGAGTAAACCATTGCAAGAAGAATGAAATATTTTGCAAGATCAATGCAGTACTGTAAATAACTCAATATTTGTAAATATATAATATCTGTACAAATATTCAGCCAGCAAATTCCAAGGGCAAAACCAAATAATGACACACAGGAGTGTTACCATGGCTCCTACTGTAATGGAGACCCAGATGAATTAACTAAAATTGAATACTCTTGAAATTTAACTGAAATTATCCCAACATGCCTTTCATTTTTAAGATATGAATGCTGTGTTTTCCATTCTGCAATGTTTTTAAAAGTCTTAGGATATTTATCATTTTTCTAAAAGACTAATGTCCTGGAGTCACACAAATACATGAAGCACTCAAACATTTTTAATAAAAATTAAGTGTCCAGAAACATTTGAAGGATACAAAATCAGAAGATAAATAGAAAGAATCACAGAATCATAGAACCATAGAAATATCTGGCTTTGAGAGACTTTGAGAAATCATCTAGTCCATTCCCCTACATTAGACAGAAGTATGCTTAGTCTGTCCCTGACAGATGTTTCTCCAACCAGTTAAAAAGTTTAAAAGCTCAGGTGAAGGAGATACTATACATCTATAGTATTTCACCAGTTAGAAAGTGTCTCCTAATATTTAACTTAAGTTGATTTCCTCTTACTCTTCCCTCAGTGGACATGGAAAATAAGTGATCACCATTCTCCTCATAACAACCTTTTATATATTGTAGTAGGTGGCCGAAATGGCTGTCTAACATAGAGGTTGCTTCTTTGCATTTGGAAGCAGGATAAAACCTTGGACCACATCATATCCCCACTTACCTCCCTGTTTGGGCTGCCAAGGGGGCAAGCTTGGAGAGGAGAGATAGAGAAAGCTCTAGCCAAGGCCCAACATATATGACTTAGTAGTTAGAGCACTGTGTTGGGAAAAGATAATGCACGTTCAAACTGTTTCTGGGTAAGCAGGACCTAGAACCCATGTCTGCTGTTTGCTGGGCAAGTAGGACCACCAATAAATGCCCTTCTGGTAAGTAGGGGCAGACACTCCTCAGGCTTGCTCTCTGTCATAGCTGTATCACAATCAGAAGCTGAAAAACTAAAGATGTGGCCTGCTGTGACCTGCGTGTCGGGGCCACTGCTGCTCCAATGGCAATGTTCCTAGTGATGCCCTTGTGTGCTGGGTGAGATGCACCCAGGAAGTCTCCCCTTCTGACAGCTGGAAACATTCACTGCTTCAAACTAAACATTTGGGAGCCGTTGAATATATTGGAGGGGCCATGACCAGGCCCCCAACTTCACAGGTCTTTAAAACTTGAATTTTTGGGCAAAGCCTGCCCTCAGGTCCTCCAAAGCCTTATGGAAGCATCAAGTTCCTCTGTCTGCAGCCCAGCAGCAAAGCAGGACTGCATATGTGGGCCTGGTTCTCCAGCTCAGGACAGCCTGTATGGACTGTTTCCCTAGTGCAGTGGTTCTCAGCCTTGTTAGGCTCAAGATGCTCCTTGGAAAATGCAAGCTCTTAGTCTTCATTTTTTTGAGTACAGAAAAATATTAGAGCAATTCTTCTGTAGGCCAGCATGGTTTTAAACACTCTGGATTTCTATTGGAAATCTCTGGGTTTGTCTTGTGAATTGTGTTTGCACTCCTACAAATGTCATCATTGCATGGCAACCTGCAGCACCCCTGAAAGAATCTCAATACATCCTACAGGGCTGTGGCACCCAGTTTGAAAATGTTAACCTAGTGGATTCTGGATGTACAGCAGATATAGCTGAGAGTGATGCCCTTGCTCTAATGCCCCTCTGCTGACCATGTCCTCCCATCAGCTGTGGTTGTGTAGATTGATCTGAGAATGGGAAGTATCATGGTGGCAGAGTCAATTAGCCTTGTATGGAAGCTCAGAGACAATGGCACAGTCTGGTCCCATTGTGTTGCAGCAGTGAAACAGTCTGGTTACAAGCAAGCAGAGTTGGACAGAGCCCTGCACATCTTCATGCTGAACCTACTCTAACGTAGGGATAGCTCCATCCAGAGACCCCAGATGATCCCACTCCACCACAGCTCCCATTGTTGCTGTAGCACCAGAAAAGTTACCTTTATTGTTCACTGTCCATGGATGAAGCCAACAGGCTCCCCAAATACAGAGAGCATTTGACTTGAATAGTCTCCTCTATCTGCTGCATCTCCTCTTCTTCCTCCCACTGTTGCTCTGCTTCAAGCTTTTCCTCCACCTTCTCCTCTCCCTCCTCATTCTCAGTGTAAAGGGTTGCCAGTTGTGCAAGGAGGTCCACCTTGGGTTGAAAAGCTTTCAGAATATTCAACACAGGCTTCAGCACCTTCCCAAATGAGGTCCTGCTGAAGTCCTGAAATCAAAGAGAAAGCTTTTGAAGAGGATACCTCCTCAGAATCCTTTCTAAATCAGCTTTTCCTACAGGTCACTAATAGGAGTGAACTAAGCCAAGCCCCTTTTAGACTTGAATTTGGATCCATTCTATGAGCTTCAGCTGAGCACCCAGAAAAATCAGAACTGTGCAAAAAGAAGTTTTGTTAAAGGAAAACTGCTTTGTCCATCTGTTGCATTTCAACTTTCTGTTCGAAAGCAGATCGGAAACAAACACTAAGGAGCCACTAATGCACGTCAACTATTAAGACCAAATACTTCTTCTAGGCCGCAGTTCAGGAAGGCATTTAAATGCACTTTTCTATGCAGGGGCAATTCATTCCAATTGGTCACTAGCTCAGGCTTCAAATTATACAAATACTGAGATTCTTTTGTCCTAGGCCCAAACATTGTAAATCATTGAAGCCTGTGAGTGCTTCCATTGACTCCAGTCAGATTTCTGTACTTAAGTTTTTTTCCTGGATCAGGGCTCTAGCAAGGTCACAGATTAAGGTTTTTTTTTTTTTAATTAATCCACCCATGAACATGTCTGTGTCACGAACTGGTCAGTTCCCACTGTATAAATAGAAACTCTGGTGTTGTGATGAGACCCAACTACTCAATCCCATGGGCTGCTAAATAAACTGGGTCTGGGTTACGCGTCACAGTTTTCACATCTGGGTTACCTGCACTTATTGCCTGGTTTACATTCCATGTCTGATATCCTTATTTTGGGCAGCAGGACTCAGCAGTAGGATCTTGGAACCATTGTCTGAGCCATCCAAAGCTCAGAAATTGGACGTAGCAAAATAATTTCTTACATGCCTTCTGTGCTTTATCTAGAAAGAGGAAAAGAGTTGTAGCTCTATGAAGAAGCAGCTCCTGAAACCATCCTCATCACTTTGGACACCCACACCCCAGTCAGTCTCCAGTTTTGAGCCAAGCCTTTCAGCGGAGGCAAAACCTCTCATACTGCATGTGGTCTTCTTCTCTTCCTAGTGATCAAAATCGCCCTTTTGGCTTGAAGAGCATCTGCCTTTGAACCAATGTCTGCCATCAGTAAGCAAAGTAAAGAGCTGTAGCTGTCTTGTTCATGTGCTTAACCCAAGGGATTCCAGCCCTCTTCTTATCCCCAGACAATTTCTTGGAAAGAGAGTACATTCAAGATTAGTGAATTTACTGACCACTAACCCAAGAATCCCAGCTAGTGAGGGTCCTCCACACTCATGGCCCACTGCAGGCTCTCTAGAAGATGGCCCACCACCTTTATAAGAGCATTCAGCATTCATAGTAGATGAGCTGTCAACACTGCATGAACATCTTAACAAAAGATCCAGTTAGAAGCAAAATGGCATTCACAAAACAGGATTGTCCCAGCCTCATTCTTTTCACTCATCTCCCCTGGTCTTACAACTGTTTGTCCTGTACACCCCAGAGAGAAATGACTGTCTTCTTTTCTCTGTGCCTCAGATCTCAAACTTTCATCTTCAAGTCACTTCCCAGACATTGGTGCTCTTAGGTCTCTTAGACCATGCCCAGTTTGAGCAACAGATGCTTCTTGCAATTCCTCAAGAGGTTCTGTTTTTATTGAAATGACTCATAAGTGATCAGACACCAAGTCTGGAGCAATGGGTATATGTTTGATTGTAACATGATGGATTATTTCACAGGAAGCTCCTCTGTCCCTGTTGGGGTCTCATTAGCACTTGAACCTGGGATTGCCTCTTTAGAGCTCTCTGTCCTAGGCTCTGCTCTAACAGACACTTGAGAAATAACTTTGTCAGCAATTCTGTCTGGGTTCATTGCACTTTGGCTCAGTGTGGGTGGACTGTCACTAATAGCCTGTAAAAGGGGGCAATCAGACAGTTCCTCAATTATTACAGTAGCCACTTCATGAGGGCAAAGTGCATTGAAACGTGTTACATCATCATAAAGGTCTTTCTCAGATCCATATTTTTGAAAAATATTCTTGGAAATAGAAAGAACAACTCAATTAACTGCTTCTTCCTGTTCTGGATGTAAATGTTGTTCTTCATCCGTAGCTGCCACAAAGCTGATTTTATGTTTAGACAGGCCTTCTTTCATGCCCTGTTTAAGGTTCTCAGCAATTTCATTCACTTCGGCTCTTGATAAACATCTTTTGTACTTTGGGCTTCTGCCATCAATTGAACTTAAGACACTTGACATGACTTAATATTTCTTCCACAAATGCCATGGGTACCACAGGAATACCCACGGTTTAAATTGAATACACAGGGTTTAAATTGGTTGCGGAATCTTCTTTATCATGCCAAGATCCGTAGGGAGTTTTTCAACAATCCTAACGCCTTCTGTTGTTGAAGATGAAGTAGGCAATGTCTCCTCCTCTGACCTGGCTTGTAATTCAGGTTTGGCAACTTCTGTTGCTATTGAAGCTGCTATCCTATGAGCTAAAATATCCTTCCTATTTGTTAGGTTTCTGCAAAAAAAAAAAATGTCAAAATCAGAATGGTCTCCAGTGCTTGAGCAAGCTGAATGGAACAGGTCTCCCATAGCTTGGCTGTCTTCAGTGTGTAAAAATTATCTTTCACTGATATGTTCATTTGTGTTCATCTGATGTTTTGACAGGAGTACTTGCAAAGCATGTAGTAACAAAGGCTTTTCTGCATCCAAATCCACAATGGAAAAGAGGGAAGAAAATATTGACAAAAGATTTACTGCCAGTTTTTCTATGATAAAAGGAACTATTTTACTGAGATCAGATGATAAACAGTTTGGGTTATCCAAAAGCTCCGTAGCGTCTCTTAATGTATTTTCAACAATATTGTTGTCTTCAGTACAGTGGTGAAATGGTAATTCTCCAGAAAGAGAGTTCTGCAATGGCTTCCCAGAAATCTCTTGGAAGACCAAGTCACAAAGAGCTTCAGAAATAACTATGCACCCATTTCTTAAACACGTCTGCATGTTGAATTTAGATTGAAACTGTGTCAAAAGCTTGTCATAAACCAAATCAGCAATTGGTTGAATCATTTCATCCTCCCTGGAAGGTAAATGTTCAATATGCTGGCTAGAAGAGTTCTCATCTTTGGAGATTTTTGCCATAACTTTACTGATTACCTTCATGTGAATCAAATCAAATTCTACAAGGTCCAGTTTCTTTTCTGTAGAGGGAGATGTGCTGATGGTGGCAGGGAGAATGTTAGATAAAAGCCTGCTGATTATATCTTCCGAAAAACTGTGGCATACCTCCAGAGTAGATGGTGTGAGACTTTGGCATTGGGCGGTGCTTTTGGTAGCATCTTCTAAAAGCTTCTCATCAATTTCCCCAGAGTCTAGAGGTTTATAGGAGATGAAGTGGGAGCTTTTGCTAAGGAGTCTTCCTGTTGGGAATCAGTAATTTCTTTCCTTATCAAAATAAGGAAAGAAATTACACACACTTGTTGCTTTTCATGTTGACATAAACTGAAACTTTGGAAGCACTTTCTTGCAGATGGTCAAATAAACTGGAGTGAATAATTTTTGCTGTCACTGTGTCTATGTCAGGGGAGAGACCCTGATTTTCAGAAGACTGCAGGTCTGTGTCCTGACATACAGAAAGCTTATTTAACATTGAATCAACTACATGTGCTGATATATGAAAGATCACTGCCAGGGACTGTGCTGTCTTGAGCATGTAGGTTTTGTGAAGGGCCCAATTTCCTCATTAGTTCATCACATATTTTTTTCAAAAAAGCATCCACATAAATACTGGTCAGTGACTGCAAGGGCTGAGGCTCAATTGTGTATGTTGCCACAGGCTTGCTGCGACCTCCCTGCACTGCCTTATGCGGTACTTCCACTTCAGGAAATATCTTTCTGTGTGATGAAAAGAAGGGCTTTCTTGCAAGCTGCCTGCCAATCGGGGGTAGAGTTACTCTGGAATGGACTGCCCTTGTCTTGGTTAGTGTGTCCATGGGGAGTGTAGAAGGTTTGAGCCCCAGGGCTTCTGTGCAGAAACTCAGCCCCCTGATGTCCCTTGACATGGGCTGTACAAGCTTGGGGGCTTGAAAGTGCCCTGGCATCTGCTCTTCCCTTTGTACTTGTTCCTCCAAACCTAGCACTCTGCCCTGGACATTGGTTAGTGAAAAGTATTTTCTAAATTTGCCTGTTTTAGGGCAATCCTGTTTGAAGTCAGAAGAAATATCTTCCTCAGTGAAACAGTTTTGTAATCTGCCATCTTTTCATGCTGATTCGTATTTAAAGTAAGGTTGGCCATGAGGAAGCTTCTCGGCTTTGCTATTCTGTGCGGGATGCTCAAGCAGAGCTCCCGTGCACATGCTTTCCCTGCACAAACTAGAAATGTTGTCAGCCTGATGAGGAAGTACCACTGCTGGCTCAGCCTCTGGAAGATTTTGTTCCTAAAACTCTCTGTCCAGAGACAGTGGCCTGCTTCTTGGCCGAGACAGGCCAGGTGAATGTTGAGAAAACAGTGGGGGTAGTTTCCCTCTACTCCCTCTCTTCACACATCCTGGTGATCTGCTAGCTCTTCTCTTTCTGTCTGTGAAGACAAACCTTCTGGCATTGACCTTCTCATCTCTCATGTCCCTCTCAGCTATTTTTCTGTCTTCATATTGTATTATTGCTGGATATATGATGTCTGTTACCTCAGCCACAAACCACGTCATCATATTTGTAATTTCATCAGTCATTTCTTTGGTCTTGTTTTTCTGTAGCAGGAACAAATGAGAAAGGAAAATAAATGCATTAATTCATTCCTTCATTCTCCCTTCTGTACATAGCAGGAGCTGTTCACTGGCGATGATTCAAACTTTTAGGATAAACAATAAGAGTTCCCCATGAAAAGTGATATGCATCACCAGAGCCTTTTGGATGGGATGGGATATAAATCTAGCAGAATAAATATAGGAAATAAAGAAACAGTTTAGGAAAGGTCAGTGAAGGACAAACTAGGATAAACATTGTTTCTCCCCAAGTTTGTTTCTGAAGGGCCAACATGCAGTCTGAAGACCATGGAAGAAAATTCTGAGCATCTTGAAGCCATGGGGAGGTTTATCAATCACTGATTTTGGCAAGACCAGGATTCCCCCATATGAACCTAGAGATGACCTAATTTTGCCAGTTTACACTATTACAAGTGTTGAATTAGATACACCTCTGGACACTCTGTGCAATGGACCCTGTGTCCAGAGACTCTGCCACCTGCTGAGTGGGAAATGACAGCAAATCTCACTTCTATGTCCCATATTTGAACAGATGCTGAGGCCTGACATTGGGACTGTCTCCCTAACCACGTCCCCCACCCTCTAGGAAAGCACTTCTCAACTAGCTCACTTCACCTTATGGGACAGAATCAATTTGCAAACATTTTCTCTGTCTTGCACCAAAACTCAAAAGCTGCGTTCTTCCTAGACAGTGCAGCTCCCTGCTCTTCCTCAGGATGAGGCATCAAACACTGTACCTGCTGTGCAGCTTTTATGTTTTTCAAGGACTGTGCAGGCTTTTGCTAATTAACACCCTAGCCCCTAGTGCAGGAGGTCTAAGAGCTTTGCCCCCGTTTTACATATAGCGGAGCTGGGTCAAAGCTGCTATCCAATAATCTGTGGCCACCAGGCTATAGTGCTTTCTATAGTTTTGTCACTTCGTTGTTTTCCTTGATGTTAAGAAAAGAGTATCTGCCATACAACCAATCACAATACAACACATCTTCTAGCATTACACCCTGCTCACTTCTTTCCAAAATGAATGTGTAAGATTATGTGGGCCAATGCCATTTGGTGACTGGCACAACTATACACATCATGGCAGGATGCATTTATCTTTCAGTTTTGAAATCATCATTTTCCAGTTTTGACATCTCTCTGTGCCCTGACTTCTTACCTGAGACCATGATCTTTTCTTGTTTGTGCCTTTATTAGCAAGTAGCACAAATCTAGGCTGCTGATTACCCGATGTGAAAAACAATAAATTCTAGGATAGTTCTTTATCTTGAGTGTAACCTGTTTGCAGATCTAGGAGTCTGTGTGCCAGACTCTGCTATAAAAACCTAACTCTGGGAATAAGGGTAAAAGCTTGGCCCTACTAAATTAAATTGGAGTTTTGACATTGATTTTGGCATAGCCAGAGTTTTGCCTAAGGTACATAACCATTTTAATGGAAAGAAGGTGAAAAGATAGATACAATAGTGGAGATCAGGACCTTCAAGCATTATAGAACTCTGCTCATGAAATTTAAAAACCGACGGGGTCCAATTTTCCTTCTGTGTTGTACCCTGATCCTGCAAACATTAATGCAATTTGCTAAGAAACAAATCATGGGAGCAGTCCTATTGAGCTCCATGGGATCACAGACATTGTTGAAATAAAGCATGTGCATGTTATTAGATTGGGGCTGTAGTCATCAACTTGTTTATGAAATTCAAAATAGAGTTGCCAAGAAATCCATTGGCTACTAGTAACTCTAGCCATTTGCTGATTACCTTGTTAAAGTATATACATATATATACACATATATACACACACACACATATATATATCTATATAGATATATATACACACACACACACACACACACACGTATATATAATTGTACTGTGGCTTTGTTTCTAATCTTTATTGCTTTATGAAGCATATGTCGTTTCTTTTGTGCTGTTGCTTTCTCTGTCCATCCATCTGAAGTTTTTCTTTTGAGTTTTTTCATACTGTATGTAAACCCTGGCTAAATCTGAGAAACATGTAAATGGTTGGTTAATATCACTTCTGCTGCAATAAATTTCTGTTCCTCCCCCTCCTTTACCTGGGTTTATTTTTGCTAAAGCAATTGTAGCACTTTTAACAGATTCCAAGAAGTTGCTAATACCATTTGTGAGCTATAACTTGGAAGTTTGCAAACCATTTCAATGGAGGGTATTGCTGATGAATTAACACAGGCCACATCCTGTCTTTTCAAGGGCACAATGAGAGTGGAAGGACGTACCTTTCCCTTAAGAACCAGGAAGGGGACCATGGCTCCATATCTCTCTTGTCTAGGAGATGTTCTAAGTCTCCTACTCTATGCATTTTATAGTAAGGCCTTGCAGTGGGATGTTAGATAGCCAACTGAGTGCTTGGCTGCTTGGCAAGGAGCCAAGAATGAGGAAAAATGGAACTGGGACAAAGCCAAGTTGGGCAGGGACCCAAAAGCAGAGGTCAGACTCGTTGGGGAGAGAGAATGAGCACAGGATGCTGGGGTCACCAGAGTGCACTCCTGTCCAGATCTTGGGATAGACTTGAATATCCATGAGTCTCCCCACTCTTCCGCTGACAGCAAATTTCTGTGAACCTTACTCATAATGTGCATCTCCATCTCCCTCGCTTTCTCTCACTCTCTCTCTCTAGACTGGTGGACAGAGAGATGGACAACCCATTATTGCTGCCAATTCCTGAGTCCACTTAGATGGCAGAACCCAGTCCAGTATACTTAAAGGTCAGACCCTGCTGATAATCCAGCTGGATGCCAATTTGGAGCCACATGATTTAGTTCATTTTTCCCAGGTGTTGTTTGAAAAACCTGGAAAGTTACATACACACAGATGTTACAGTAGTAATAAGTTTGTAAAGCTGAGCACCCTGAGCTGGCCAAGGCCAGGATGAGTGTTGCTTGTGGTCCTTAGTGTTTGGTCCCTATATGTGCATAGGCTCTGATATAATTGCCACCACTGCCACCTGCTGGTGTCCCTACCTCCCCAGGGACAGACTTTGGTTGTGATGCTTCCAGTGTGTGACCTAGGCTTTACTGGGTGCATCTTCATGAGACACTATGGTGCTATAGCTCATTGCTATGGTGACATAGCATTGGTGGGCTTGTTTGTTACTGCACAGTAGTGTCAGAAATGACCCATGCGGCATGGGAACTGCACAGTAACATTGGTTACTTGCTTAAGCAAGTACTAAATGACTGCCCAGTAACAACTGCACAGTCCAGCGCACATGTAGATGTACCCACTGACTGTCTAAGATTCAAACTGCTCTAAATAGAGCACGATATCCTTTCTTTTGGGCTCTCCTGGGGAGTGGTGCCAAAGTGGCATTCCTCCCCTTTACAGATGGGGAACTGAAGCAGAGAAATTAGGGTCAGCAGTGTCCACTAATTTTGGATGCCCAATTTGGAGCCACCTAGAATGTGATATTTCAGAGGACAAAGCAGTACACAGCATTGAAAGCATAGCATCACCGACTTCATGTACCACTGTGCAGGAGTAATGGATTGTCTGTTGGTTCAGCAGAGGAGCTGCAGTCAGGGTTTCAGGAAGAGATGACCTTGACTACATTCTAAACCAATGAGGACTCCTTTGTTCCCAGCATCCTTACCGATTGCCCTTAGTCCTAACTAGTCATGGAGTTACACCTCAGGTTGCACCTTTCTTTTTTCTTGCCCATGTTCTGCCCTTTATCCTCCTAATTTCTACCAAGTGCAATTTATTGCCCCTTTTTTTCCTTGCTGCTTGAGCCTTATTTGCTGCCTTCCCTTTCTTGCTGAATGCAGAGGGGCTTAGAGACAAAGATTTCTCTTTTTTGAATGCGGAGTCATGGCTGTTTGGCTAGATGATGAACTATTCCCCTAGGATTCTCCACTTCCACTGGTATTTTTTTGTAATGTTTTCCTTCTATCAGTTGTATTCCTTATTATTCCTCAACTTGTGGGGATTAGATGATTAAAAACACTGATCATGCAATGTGATGTCATGGCCATATAATTACAGGTTTAATTTGTCCTGTCTTTGGCAGTATGGAATGCAATTGGATCACAATCACCTTGTGCTAAGCAACCACCTGGCCATTGTTTCCTAATATCAAACGCTATGCCCCATGATTGGCCATGTCTGCCTCATTTGAATAAAAGCCATATCCTTCCTCCCAGTAGGGATGGGGTATTGTTGTAGCCATGATGGTCTGGGCAATATGCAAGGATCAAGGTGATTTTAGGGACATCTTTTCTTGGACCAATCGTATAGATAGGAAAGAATTCCCCATTTCGATTTCTACTTTTTGTTACATTTTTCTCCCAGACAGTTTTTTTGCTTAGTTGGAGAAGTTTCTGGGCACCTGGTGCCCTTCCTTCTGTGCCCTTGTCTAACATTGCTCCCAAATTTTACACATGGTCCAATAAAAGCCACCTCCAAAAGTCCTCCCCTTGCTTCTCACTTACACTGCCTTTGTCAGGCACAGAGACACAGAGTCCCTAGCCCCATGCTCGACTTCCTCAAACACCTCCTTCCTCCTGTCCCACCCTTCTCCTTCCTGACCCTGAGTCTCTGCCACCCACCTGAGCCCTCCCTAGAAGGAACATAAGGAGAATCCCAGTCCTTTGTTGCCTCCCCCCAGATCACCTTCAGGCACAGCTCAGCTGCTCTGCAGAAACAGGTGTAGAAATACAGAAGTGGCAGGAGAAGGAAAGGGAGAACTAGAGGAGGGAGGAAAGGCCCCCGTGGAAGTAAAAAAATTGTTGGGTCTGGCTTGATCCCCCGTGGCTGAGACTTGGAGCAGCCCCCTTGTTTTCAGTGCAGCAGCAACCAAGTCAGAGTGGCAGACAGCTGAAGAGACAGACAGAGCTGCAGGGGAACATGGGGATCAAAGCTCCCTGCCCATCAAAAGGGTACAAAAGGGTATTTTGTTCTGAGCCCAAACATTCCTGGGGGCCTGAACTGGTTGAGATTTGGCAGAGCTCACAAATGGCTTTCACACCCAAATTACTACTATGTTGCTGCATGCTGGGCCCTGTGACCCACACCTGAATTACAGAGTGTGACTGAGAAGGGCCACAACCCTGGACTCATTAACCACAAGAAAGAATTGGGGACCAGCCAGAGAGAGGGGCCCAACTGCACCACTTGGCCCAAACCCAAGAGTTTCTGGTGCACCTGTGAGGCAGAAGGGACGGACAGATGAGAGGTAGCCCTGAGACCAGAAATAGGAATCAGATTCTCCCTTACCTGTATCAGCTTCAGCCAGAGAGACCTGCCACCACAAAGGTCTGTTCAGGTCTGAGTCTCTGGCCTGGGGTTCTGGAATTTGCCTGGCAGGCTGACATCAGCCCTTTATGTGGTCACTATCTCTCTGGCCCAATGTTTGATATCCTATTGACGCATCTCTCTGAGCTCACTGCCCCACCCAGCCAGGCTCATCCCCTACCCATAGCAGTCCCTTCACTGTATAGTCTAGCACAGGGGTAGGCAACATTTTTTGGCCAGAGTGTCAAAAAAACCACAATGTCTATCTTGGAAGGTGCTGGAGTGCCAGCATGCCATAAAAACAAAATGAGGGCAGGGGAGAGGGGTACATAGCAGGATGCACTGCATATTAGTATATTCAATAATCATAAATGTTGCCTTTGTTGTTGTGTATTCCTTTTTTGTTAAACTTGTTACAATGAGAGAGACAGAGACAGAGAAGAGAGAAATAAGAGAAAGAGGAGAGAAAGAGAGAGGGGAAGAGAAAGAAAAAAAGAGAAAGAAAAAGAAAAACAAAGGAGAGCAGAGAGAGAACCAGATACACACAGAACCACATCTGTAGAAACACAAAGAACCAGAACATGCCCAAAACAGACATGTGTACACACAGAGACACAGAGGCAGACAGACGCACAGAACCAAATGCGCAGGTGCATGGAGCCACCGAACAAAGTCTGACCCAACAATGCCCTGGGCCCACTAGTGCCCCGGTGCTTCCCTAAGGAGCCAGCCACCAGGCTGCACAGCAGCCGACCGAGGCCCTGGCCCTGAGCCTGCCCATCAGCTCAACCACTCACCCACTCCGCACAGCTAAGACTACAAAGGTGTGGCGCTCCTGGCAAGGGGCAGCACCAGCCTCACCCTGGTGAGGGGGCTGGGTCAGGAGCATGTGGGAGTCAGGCAGGCTCAGCTGCAAGCCCTGCTGCAAGCAGATCGGACTCTGTGGTTGGCAGCTGCTCCCCAGAGCCAGGGCTGGCTGCAGCCAGGAGGCTGCAAACAGTTGCTCCGGCATCAACTCCATACCAGTGGGTGCACATGCGCTTCAGAGCAGACAGTGAGGGAGGGGCCTGAGGCAGCGCAACCCCAGCCTCTCCCCCGCTGCTGGCACAGAGCTGGTGACTCAGTTCCAGAGCCCGGCGCACCTGTTTGTAGCCAGCCTGGGCTCTGGGCAGCTGCAGCAAGCAATGGGCAGGCTGCAAACAGCTGCACCGGGCTCCACAGCCCCAGCATCAGCTCCATGCTGGCAGCAACTGCACATGCACCTCAGAATGGACACCAGGGATAAACTGTCCCCAGCATGTAAGAGGGGAGGAAGAGTAGTTCTAGTCCCCAGCATGTAAGAAGATGGAAGAGCTACACAAAGTACAGAGAAGGGCAATCCAAGAGATAGAAGGAGAGAGGAGACACTAAGGCCTCAAATGTACAGTCTTCATACATTTGAAGGGCAGAGAGAGACCAGAGTATCACTATTTAACACATCAGAAGGTTGCTATTATGTACCCCCTTCAATCTTTTAATTTCTAGGCTAAGCAAACATGGTTTGTTCAAGATTTCATTCTACACCACATATTCTATCCTTCTCATCATTCTTGGATCAAATTCATGAAATTATGAACAATTGGGCTTAGAGAAGTAGTTAGTTAGCTGTGTTAGTTTGAAGTTACGCAGAAGACAAGGTGGAGATGCACCTTACAGACTCAGATGTTTAAGCCATAGCAGCTGGTACAGTGAGCTCTTGCTCATAAAAGTTCATGCATTCTACCCTGATTTCTGATGGGGCTTTCTAATATTACAGTGGATATGCCTATATCCTTTGATTTTGTCCCCGAATGAATGCATACCAGTTTAATTAAATTAGTTTAAAGTAGCACAAGTTCTTTTGTGGTGTATTTTATTTCAGTTTAGTTTATATATTATTCTAATTGACATAAGCTACAACAAAATAAACATCATTACATTGAAATAAGATTGTTTCAAAGCCTTTTTAAAAAGGTTTAATTATTTTGGTTTAGAAAAAGAGAGCATGTCTTAAGTAAATCCATGTAATTCTGCATAGGAGATAAACACTTATTTAAGGCTGGATGAATGCTGTAATATAATATCAACTAACATGTATGGCTGAAGTCCCTCCCCCCACCTGTCAGGTGCTCAAGGTACTACACAGTTCAATATGAACCAACTATTGCAATTAACATTTTAAGACAGCCTCAGCAAAGTGGCATATATAAAAATACCTAATTATAATTAATCCAATTTAATATGTGACCCCTTTGCAGGGTTTCTGATTTATTCTAGACACTGTTTTTTGCAGACCTCTTGATCAAGCATCCCCATATTGGTACCATGAACCACGTATGGCAATAATTACCTTTGGTCCTGATGATGCCCACTCATTTCCAAGACATTATAAGTACGCACACCGATTTTAGTGTGTTTTTAAAAAATTAACTCTTATACAGAAATCTCCTTTCATCTTTACCTGAGGGACCCCAGAGTGCTGTCCCATGGTCAGTCACATAACCCACTAGTTAAATCATCTTTTCAGCCCCAATGCAAATTGTTAAGTTAATGAGGAGAGGTTAAGTGAGGAGATGGGAGGAGAGAATAAGAAGGTGATAATTTTCAGTAAGCAAACTACTGCAGGGAGTACAGTGTTAAAGCTCAGGGGGACATACATAGCACTTTTTCTTTGGTTGAAGAGCAAGGAGCTGATTTCAATTTCCTTTCAGTGTTTCACCAAGACACCCTGGACGGAAAAACTCTTCATTGACTTCATTCATTCGTTGACTGTAGTGTGACAGCTTCTGCAGACTGAATTCAAGTGCAAGGAAAGGAGTGAAATATAACCTGATCTAAAGAAAAATGAAGTTTGTAAGGTAAGCAAATGCTACTTTGTATACACAGAGCAGGCAGAGTCTTGAAAATACCAATGCTCCTGCATTATAGCATGCTGACATCTTTTAATTCAGACAGTTTCCTTTTATACATCTATATAACTAAGAGTATTTCTCTAACACTCATCAATATAGTATCAAGATACTAACTTTCCTTCCTCAAATCTGCTTGTCTTCTGTGATGACTTATAATTATAACTTCAGAGGTTTAGTGCTTTTTTCATGCTTTTCATTTACTTTAATGAGATCAATGTTCTCATTTGTATTTTTCTTCTGTTATAGGTTTTTCTTAAGTATAGCACTGTCATTACAAGTAATCCACTTTGGAAATGGTAAGGAAAAAAAGCTTGCTCTCTATTTGGCTTATGTTGTTTGTTGGGTTTTTTAATGAAGTTATATAGTAGTTTTCTATGAATTTTTAAATATTTTATTCCAGAAAGTAGGCACAAAAATCAAGTACTCTTTTGTTCCCCCACCCTGCAAACCCTTATCTATGTATACACCTAAATAGGGCTACTTATCTTTGTGACTGGATGTTCAGGTCTTCTGTAACTTTGCACACTGAATTCTGTTGTCATTTGAACTGTAAAGCACACCTGAGGACAGACAGGGCCCAGGGTTGATATATCAAGATATCTTTGTAGAGTTCCCATGGGGGGCATTTTTGGTTTGTATATACAGTACCTAGTCAAGAGGGATCTAATCCCTGATTTGGTCTCCTGTTAGTGTCATTTACATTATGATATAACTTGGATTTCAGCAGGACATTTCAAAAAGTTTTTGGAAGCTGATTTTTCCTGTTCTATCTCCTACTGAACCCAGGCAGTGGGAGTTAAATTGAGCCCTCAAGTAATTAAATAAAAAGCTAAAGAAACAAATTTAAAATACTGACTAGTACATTAATACTTCCATAACACTACACAAAAATAATCTTTGACACTAAGTACTTGATTTGGACACTTACTTTCTGCTAGTTATTGGTGCTGAATCTTCAGTTAGCCATCACTGAACGTTTAACTCTTATCATTTTTATAGGTTGCAAGGAGAACTGTAATAACAACCCAGATCAGAAAAATCAAAGCACTTCCTTAAACACCTTTACTGCTATAAATAATCTCAATTCTGAGAGGAGGAGGAGAAACCCATCTGAGGTTTTACCTTTTACTGGGCTCACGCAGTGTAAGTTATTCATAAAACAATGAGTAAACTAGTTTTTATGTTCAAACCAAAAAAGGAACCCTTCCAGACATCTAGTATTACATGACTTGATTTCCTTATGGCAAAGAATCAAGGCCTACCTTTTTGTGTCTATCTGCTGCATGCATAAAACATTGCATTTACATTCACAGTTGTATTTTATGAAAAACCTTCATGATTGTACGAGCACATTTATTGTTTACAAGCCAAAACCTATTTAGCCATTTGAAATTGGGTCTAAATTTTGCAGCAATGTCGGGTTTCTTCAACACATCCCACGGAATGATTATACAGTATTCATAGAGCTCTGATTATGTGTGACATCATCCAATGCGCGCTTGGTACTATTCCTTGGTGTGTGCAAGTACATTTTTTTTAAACACACAGAAGGAATATATGTCCATGTTTTGCCTGTAATCCTTCCTGCATAGGCACTGTTAGGGAAAAAAAAAATCACACCATAAATCTGAAGCAACAGGATAACAAAAAAGCAGCCTAATCTTGCTAATAAAAATACACACTTTCTGGATAATGTCTCCAAATGGCGTGCTATGATCTGGTTTTTAATTTGGGTTTGGAATGAGAAAATTGCTTGGCATATATCAACTTTCTAGTTAACCCCAAGTGAGAGTAAATATAAACAGAGTTGCCAGATCTTATGATTGAAGTGCCACTTTTACAATATTTGGTATGTTTTCAAAGACCCAGCCGGTAAAGAATTATGAGTGGGTGAGAATTCAATAAATAAAAGGTGTAACTGTGATGGTTGTAAAGAAAAGCCTTAAAACAGAAATAAAATGCAGTTTCCAAGCTCAGAAACCAGATGGCAAATTAAAAGAACCATCACGTCTTACTGGTAAGAATCAGTTTTTAACTGCTTGGAGTTTCCAGTACTGTATGAATTGGTCATCCATTTGTGATTTGTCAAAATATGAAATGGCATTTAGTCATACAGAATGCCATCAAAATAGCCTATGGAGTACTTGAAAAATGCAGGCCCTACAGAAAGTCAGAAATGCTACTATTTCATTCCAGTGCCAATGTTTTAAATGGGGAAATGAGTCAAAAGTGGTTAACCTACACCTTCCCATTGTTGCTGGTTGAAATAGGGTTGACTGTTGGTTCTACCTGTCTCACTGAGGTAGAAATACACAATCAGGATTTTATTGCTGTTTGAACACTACATAATGTCTGATCAAAAATATTTTTCTCATGTTTACAATTTCTATATTTACATCCTGGGATGAAAGAAAGGGGCAAGACTCAATGTGCACTTTATACAAGATTCAGGTTCCACTAGTTATTTGTTCACAATAGCAAAAGTAGCTTTAATTAACAAACTGTATTCTTTACTAATATTTATATTTGTCCTCCATTTGCATTACTTAGTCACACAGTGTATAAGAAGTCAGGCAGGGTAATTATTTATTTTTTTTAAGTTACAGAATAACGGGATGACTCATAATAGAACTTATAATCGGACACGCTAAAAGTAAGGATAAATCAATTTTTGTGCTTCTGGGCACAAATTGAGAGATTCTTTTCTGAAAACAGCACTGTAAGATGGGCAGGGTATATTATGAAAAAGGAAACTATCTTTCCAGATGCCCTAGCTCTTATTATTATTAGCTAGTGAATGCCACACTAGCCTGACATGGCAAGAAAAACCTCATTTCCAGATCAGTGCACTGAAAGATGGTTACTCATGCCTCATTTTTTCTTTGTTTGTACAGAGCCTAGCACAATGAAGTCCTGGTCCATGACTAGGGCTCCTGACAGCTACAAAAGTATACTAATAAAAAAAAAAAAAAAGGAATGCTCTGGCCCCTACAGCTCATTATCAGAAACAACTTACATTACAGGAATAGCAATCAGTTATTAAAATCACGTAATACTGTAAATAGAACACCAGCATGAAACTAGATATGCCTATTAGCATTGGCCTCACAGAACTGTATACCACTTCTGTCACAGAAGTCTGACAATAAATGCTTCTCATTAGTTTGGGAACCATTGCTACTATCACTGAACTTCCTTATGAATTCTGTTCCTCCCAGAAATTTTTACTTTCTTTGGATTTTTAAATGATATATCAACAGCAATACCTCTCTTAGTAGTATGCTCACCCAAATGTAAGAATTCCCTTCACCATTAGAATATTAAGGGGATTGTGCTGAAAGCAGACAGAGCATGTTCTTTTAGGTTTCCAATTTTCCCCTATACCAATTAAATATAAACTACAAAGACCTCTAATTTAGAGATCAGGTGTGGTGTGTGTTAGTAGATAGAGTGCCTAAAGATGCTGTTGCCTGCATAGTTCTTGCTCTGGAGATACATGAGACTTTATTCTCCATTGGTTTATGCGTTAGTAGAAAGAGGTAACATCTGTAAAAGACTGTTACCTGCTACTGTTTCACTTTGAAATCCATTCCAGGTAGCGTGATCTTTTCTATTATTCTGCACAAATTCCAGTGACGAATCTCTGTCATCCTGCTGTAATTTGGCACTGGATATGCTCTGTCAAGAAGGCAGTCTTTTAGTTTTTGATTGTTAATAAGTAGCGTCTCACCAACAAATCTGATCAAGGAAATGCCTTGAAACACTTCATTTATTTTAAAGTGAATTTAGTATTGGTAAAAGGCACTGGCTTAAATATTCCTGGAGATTGAAATCCTGTATTTAGCCACAGGCTAATAATGAAGTCTGAAGGAACCAAATCTGTAGACAGAAGGTAATTAAACCTTAATTGAAGAAGAATTTAACTTAATTAAGTCCTGGCCCTCTTTGAAACTGCTAGCAATTGAGGGTAACTATAATGGATTCTTTCCATTACTAATGGATACCTAGTAAGCAGGTATCCACAACAAGAACTAAAACCTAAAGCCCTCAGATGCTGGCTAATTATCAGCCAGACCTAGCTGTGTATGGCAATAAGATGGGGTGTCTGTCTGTTCAGCACTCCTGTTTCTTGGCTAATTTTTATTCCTTCCTTTCTTCTACTACTTTTTCTACTTCTGATTTCAGCCAGCAAATTGAACAAAAACTGCTGTCAGAATGGTGGGACCTGTTTTTTGGGAAGCTTCTGCATATGCCCCAAATACTTTGCTGGCAGATATTGTGAACATGATAAACGGATCAGGTAAGCAACAGTGGACCGACTCCCTACAAAGAGGAAGCTTAATTTTCAATGTTGGGGAGCTGGGTTTATGGAATTGTTTTTTTCCTCACATTATGCAGGAATTGTGGTGCCATTGGCCATGGAGAGTGGACTCAGGAAGGATGTTTTTTATGCCAGTGTCTCTATGGGATTCTGAACTGTTTCCCTCGAAGTGTAGAAGAGAGGTGTGGTAAGAAAAGTTACCAAACTCTATGTACTTTACAACAGATAATATGCATCTTTAGTAGCATACTTTTTGCTGGTTCTTACTGTCTGCATTTCAGATTCCTAGATCAATGAGTTGGTTTCAAGTGGGTGCATACTTTGCAAGTGTTAGGGTTATTCCCAGTAGGTCAAAAAGGTCCTTGTTCCTTCTCAAGACAGGAGTTCTGGCTCAGTGAAAAAGAATCTACTTATTTTTACAAAGATTAATGAAATAAATGAGGAATCCACATATCCAGTGTAAGGGAAAACTATACACTCTGTATAACCACTCAGGAGTGGAGTTTTAATGAAGTGAGGCAGTCAAACCTAGACATGTCAGGAATTGGGAGAAATGAATTGACCAGGGAATTGCTTATAGACATGTGAGCAGAGAAGCAAAGATCAAACCATAAACATGGAGCAAGTTGCACAACGGCAGTCGACTACAAACAGGCAGTGTTTAAAAAAATTTTTTTTTTAAATCAACAGCTTGACTTGCCAAGAATTACCCTGTTCATGTGTACATGGCATTAGTTTTTTACATCTAGTCTGACTTCAAGTCCCAAGCCAGGTAAAGTAATGAATTGTCAGTGGCCTACTTGAGGCCACTGACAATTCAGAGGTGAGCATTAGACAGACTGTGCTGTCTCTAATCTAGCCTTTTTGACCAAATGTTTCTACCAGTTCAGCACTATTGCAGCTCCAGCAGTCATGGGATTTCTAGTGTACACTGTCTGCTGGCAGCTTAGCAATTATTCATCATTTAACCCTGCTTAAAGAAGATCCTTTTGATTCTGCAGTTAAGACATTAACAGCTGGAACCTGGTTTACATTAGAGCTCTCGGCTTTGCTATCATCAGTGGAATCCTATCCATGTTATCAGTGATTGGAAGTTTTTAGCAAAATATGTGGAAGACCCCCATTAACACTCTAGGAGACTCCTCAAGATTATAGTTGAGGGCAGTATAAGTAAACTTATATTATTAGACCCATAAAAGATTTCTGGATGTTAGTATCTTTTGGCCAGCATTCAGTTCATGTTAATATTTTCTTCAGAGATGTGGATAAATTTTGGATTTGGGAGACTTTCCCTTGGGGAGGGTAAATAGAATGAGGTTATATCTAAGAAGTTTTCAATCCACCTATATTTAGCAATGGGTACATTTAATTTAGCAGGTCTACTAGAATTTAGAGAGAGGAGATTTCCCTCCCCCTCCCCAGTGTGTGTGTAATTTATACAACTATTAAATAATATATATTACATTGCATATTATATCGCAACTGTTTACATAGTGTGACATAGCTATGCACACACACTGAGCCATTTGGACTCTATTTATATATGTAGCATGCAAACACGGGGGGGGGGGAGGGAGGGACCGTTCCCTTCAGATTCTCTGCAATTTAAGCAGAAAGTTGCTAAATTAGAATTTATCTATGTTGTGTGTGACAAAAAGGAAAAAGGCTTCTCTTCATTAAATGTTTACCAAGTGAAGCTCTTAATGTTGAAATAAAGGTAAATACAAGGGGACAACATTCTGATTAACAAAATCCAATTAACCTGGAAAGACCATTAAGTAAATTAAGAAATTTGGTTATCTCTTTAGAATAGGTTTTTTTCTCCTTTTAGTTCCCTAGAGGACTTTATTTGCAAAGGAAAAAAACCTGAAAGCTTTTAGTGCTCTGACATTTTTGTTTCACATTAAAACAAATTTCTGAGTCTCTATGGGGAACATTACCTCCAGCTACTTACTCCATATGCACTTGCAAAGAAAATATGGCAGTACTTAAAAGCAACATTCTGGCAAATATCTGGGATTTACATATGAATACTCAGAGATTTTTCTCTCCTGAGCACCATAAAATCTCATCAGTCATTTCTTAAATGTTCTGGGAGTGCTGCTGTTTGCAGCTCTTTCAGAACTGTGAACACTGCCTTTAAAGTGTTTCCATGGCTGGTTGTTCAGCTGAAGTAGCTTCTTGGAAGCCTGAAAGGAAGTATTTTAGAGCAATAAAGGACTTGAAACAACCCATGCAAATCATACCTGTTTCTGTTTAATTTAAAGCAATTTAAATTTAGGTTCTTTTGTATATTCAGGTTCTACAAAGAAAATGCTGCCTGATTGGATTCAACCTGGAATCAGTTCTGAAGGACTAAAACTTCAAATGATAAAGTACATCCTTACAGCTTCATTACTATTCTCACTGCTCTGTCAGCTCCTCTAAGTATAACAAAGATAAGAAAAGTTACCTCCTTATTGTTAAAGTAACATGAAGTTTCTATGATTTTACCTTTAACTGTATGGGCCAGAAGCGATTTGATTTTCTCTATGTAATACTAGGCCTAATCACTTAATCATTAGGTGTATGGCTGGCAGGGAGAGATGTCATTCTATACCACTATGTGTTAGCAAGTGGCTAAATGAGTGTCTCCTCATCACCCCACTGAAATAGCCCTATTAATTGCTTTCAAATATTGGCATCTATGGTGATTAATATTGAAAGAGCAATTCTTCCAGTGGAAGAAGGCATATTTTTTTATCTACTTTGGCTAAAAAGCCATAATTGTATTTGTAAATATGATTCAGCTTTATATTTGTAATGTTAATGTATAATTTATTGTTTTAAAGTGTTTGGCTATGTTGATCACTGAAAAGACAGAATCTGAATAACTGAGTGTACAACAAAGAAAGTAAGACTTTCTATACAGTGTCTTTAAGGTGGAAGGAACTTTGTTACTTTCACTTTTTGATCAGTGTTCCTACATGAAAATAAACTTATTTTAAGAACATTAATCAAAAAATTTAATGCGTGTTTTTTGCCAAAGGGCACAAGTATACTTTAAAGGGTCTCTGTTGATTTAACAGAATTAGTTTAGACAAAAATGAGTTTTCAAAATGTGGATTATGTGCAAAACAGCTTCCTCTAAGTACATAATAAAGAACAGTTAGCCAAGATTATGAATGTTTATATGCTCTGTGGGTCTATTTTTGTTTTTTTTCTCTGCTTCTCCACATTAAATTCTTGTCAATTAATCTAAATGCCACTTGAAGATCTACCCTCCCCCTTTTTTCTGTTGTAACACCTTACCTTCTCCCATATCTCCCATTCATTTTCTTCCTCAGTTTCCCCTTTTGGGAGCCACTTAATGGTTATGCTTTACTTACTGTATAATAGCTGAAAGGTATTACAAAACATCCTGCTTCTTGCAAGTAACCCAAGACAGAAACTACGTTTCAAATTTCTTATTACTGCTGAACACTTTTTTTTTTTTTTTTAATCTAACATTAATTTTACTCAAAGACAGGTGGGTATATTGAACAGACAAATAGATGATGTATAGAAATACTTCCTGGGGTGTTTACAATCAGTTTTTCTTTCTTTCCTTTTTTCAGTCCTGACTCTCTTCCTTCATCTTTCTGGTTATTAGTTTGATTCTACCAGCGATAATAGCAATGATCACTGCCAATGTTTTAACGCTGGTATCTTTTCTACACTGGCATTCCCTTTGGCAATATATATACGTTTCTTAATTTACTCTATATAGCTATAACTATATATAATTTTTTAAGGGTGGAAAAAATCTAGCATAAAGCCAATGTCATAAAAACCAGTAAGATAAACACAGATGGATTGTTGAGCTGACATAGATTTGTCTAAACTTCCCACTGATCTATAACTGTACGTTTATGTCTTGCTTAAACTGTTAAACTGTAAAAAGGTAGGTTGTGAGTTTGGAGAAGAACAGCTATTCTAAAATAACTTTATCTGTAGGCAAACCCTTTATTCTTAAATTATGCAATTCCTTGTACTCTGGCAAGTGCAGAATTGCTGTATGATTATTTCTGTATAATTATAAAATGTTCAAATGCATATCTTTCTACTAATGGCCTCAGCCAACCAAGGTAGAGGGATTTGCATAATCATTGTATTGTTAATCAGTATACACTTTTTTTTTTTAACCCATACAATGATTATGGAAATTCCTATGATTAAAGCTAATGTCCTAAGAACGCTGGTTAGATATGGCCTTAAGAAAAATGTCCATTAGCTTCTGACTTCTCTCTGCATAACAGTAATCTATACAATTAAATTACATTCCTTTGACTCTTATTTGGAAATAGTGAGGAGGGAGCACTAAGCCTGACTAAGAAGGATTCAGAGGGGAAGATACTACAAAAGCTGACTTTAGACAAGTGGACAGGATATGGTGCCTTGCAATTTGAATGGTACACACTGAGCCTTTGTACAAGCAGTAGTATTCCCACATTGTAGAGTTGGCATTTCCTGATCTTTCTGAGCTTTGGCAGATAATTTCCTAAGTAAATTGCTTACTTTACACTTAAAAAGATTTCCTTTGAAACTACAGAAGTGAGAGAGGGACACAACATTCAGTCAAACACTTTCACATTTAATAAAATTTGATGTTCCTGAGAGTGAGAAGAGTAGCTACATTCGTCACTGTGCCTACCAGAATAGAACTCTCTTTGTTGAGGCCTGTAGCACTACCACAGTGCAATTGTTAATGCATTATAATTCATTTGTTAATTAAAGGCTATTATAAAATACTAGATCCTTTTGCATACCTTATAGCCCCTCTGGCTTTCAAAACACTCATCAGCAGATTATATGTTGCACTTTATACCATTGATCTAGAATTTACCATCCATTTTAGGACTGTACTTTCTAATCAGGTGTAAATATGTTTAACAAACCATATTTCTCTAATTTTTTTTTCTTTTTTCCTCCTAAGAGGAGCTCTCCATATGCAAAAATGGAATCAAAGGATGTTATCAAGTCCTCCTGTTTAGCTCAAATTGGGAACATTGCGGCCCCTGGCAGATGTTACAGTTAGGGCATGATTAACCAGCTAATCTGGTTTTAAAGTATAAACCTGGCACACATTCAGGGGATTAATGGTACAATAAAATATGACACCAGCCAAAAAGTTATTATACAAAATGAGTGATAACATAGGGTATATACAGAAGTGCTCCATGCATGGTTTGCACTCCACAGCCTCCTAGGGCTGCAGGAGACTGTGGACAGCAGCAGACCAGTGGAGAAGGTGAAGCTGGGATGAAAGGCTGTGACAGCCTCTCATCCTACCCCTGCCTCCCCTTCGCTCAGTGGGATGGGAGCGAGCACCACTTCTGCCACAGGCCGGGCAGCAGCTCTCACCCAGGCTGACAGCCCGGCTCCAAGCATCTACTCCCCAACCATGCAGAGAGAGAGAGAGAGAGAGAGAGAGAGAGAGAGAGAGTGTGTGTGTGTGTCCTACCTACAGCCTCCCAGCACAGAGCCAGAGCCAGCCCCTCCAGCTGCACAGCAAACCATGCTCCCAGGAGCTGGGAAGCTCCGTCCCCTCGTCCCCCTACCCCATCCCATCTGGCCCAGTCACTGAGATCACTGCCACGTCAGTCAGGTGGCAGGAGCAGGGTAGGTTGTCAGCTTTTGCAGGCTTGGCTAGTGCCCCCAGGCTACCCCTGGTGATGCCAGGGAGCACTAACCAAGCTCACAAAGCCCATGAGATGCTAGTGGAATTACCAGAAATTTGACCAGCATACAAAAGTTATTTAAAGCACTGTATGTTGCTAAAGTGCTGTAAAATACAGTGCTTCAAATTTAATACCCTATTTAACAAGGGTTAATTTAAAGCACTGTATCCATTTTTAAAGTGCTGTAAAGCTGTGCACTTCTGTTAAGCACTTTGAATTGTGAAAAAAAGCAAGCTCTGTACACACCCATTGTGACTGGCTTTCATCCTGCCTTAAATTGAAGGTGTGGCAGAGTGAAACACGCCAGGATTTCCAGCTGACCCTGGTGCAGTCCCCACCAGCTGATAACCAACTGATCATCAGCTGGCAGGGACTGTGCCAGGGCTTGAATCCTGGTGTGGTCCTTGCCAGCTGACAACAAATCGGGACCACACCAGTCCTGAAGCCCCTATGCAGTACCAATCCTGATGGCTGTTAGCTGATCAGGACTGCTCCGGGGCTTAAGCTGATCCCTGCAGCTGACAGTCAGCCAGCTGAGACCTCCCCAGGGTTTGAGTCCCAAGGTAGTCTTGATCTGCTGTGGATCAGGACTGCCCAGGATTCAAGCAGCCATCCCAGTTTGCCAATGGTAGACCAGCTCCAGGGACAGCATGGGGACTTAAATCAGCCTTGCGAGTCCCTTGAGCCAGCTGACAATCAGTGAACTGGCTTTTAACTTCTGGTGCAGGGAGTCCCTGGGATCATGATATGTAACATCATGATCCAAGGTTCCTCCTATATTGGCAACTACGGCATGATTGGGATCCGATCTGTACTCCTAAAATCACATCTTCTGCCACACATGATTTGGGAAGGATCCCATTTTGCCTTCAAATGAACACCTGTCAGTGGGCCTAGGTATCTCTTTTAAGAATTTTCTAGTCAAGGTAAGTCATATTTAACTTGTATTCAACTAGTAAAACAGATGAACAAATATGCACACAGACACATATTGATGTGTCTCTTTTGGTCTGTTTCCTTTCTTATTTAGTTATCTATAACGTGCACATTAACCTTGCTTTCCTCCATATATACACTAAGCTGTGTCTACTTGAATGATTTCCATTACAGATATAATTCCACCAGTGCAACTCATCAGTTACTTAACCCTTGCTTACAGCAGGAAAGTGTATATCTTAGAAGATGCATCAACAGCCACATTTAATCCAATATATTAAACTCTTTTTTTCCTTTAGCATAGACAAAGATGGTTTTGTTTTAAAAAATTGTTAGTTGGTCATGATAAATGCGATGTGTCCATCTCCGGTGAGTATTATATCATGTTAGTTAAAATATGCCAGCTACCATGGTTTCTAACATGATGTGCTTCTTTTCATTGAGAATATGGCCTAATAAATGGTTCCTCATGCTACTCACTCTTTTCTATCCTTCTGTATATTAGGTAAGTTCAAGACATTGTTCCTTAAATTATTAAAAAAAAAAAAATCAAAGAATTATTTTTCTAGGTGATCAGAAATAGAATATTTTTTCCCATTCCATTAGGCTTTTGAAGAGGTGGGATAACAAACTCCGAAATCAAGCTGACATAATTACACAAAAGTATACCTGGCAAAGAGTTCTCTCTTTAAGTGGTCTGTCATTTTTGGTTAGGTTTTAACATTTATGAGAACTGATTTAATATACATTTTTTCTCTTATTCATCTACAACTAACTTAAAATGAAGAAATAACTAGTTCCTTAAATCAAGATTTGCTATAGGTAGACCTGGGAAACACAGTCCAGAGGAGTCCAATTTAACTCTGATATCTCTCACTTTACAGAAAGCCCTAACTATCAAGTACATACAATGAAAAGCCCTTTACTTGCTAAAGTACTAATTAAATTGGATTAACCCATTGTCCCATTGTGGTGATGATCATTAGTTTTCATTAGTTAGCACAAGAGAAGGGGAAGCCTGGGAAATGTTGGTTAAAAAGGATAAATATTTGTATTTCTGCTCTTAGTTTGAATCTATTCATTACTCATTAAAATGCTAATTATCCAGATTACTTCTTTCAAAACAGTATTTTCACTCATTTTTTAAACAAGTAAAATGTTTAATTATACATTTTAATTTAAATGCATTTTAATTAAGCATTATTTGCATTGGAATACTATATAGTTTCTATTTTCCCTATTATTTGTCCATTCTCTCTGCTCACCTTTATGCAGTCCTGTAAAAAAGTTCTGAGGAATGCATAAAATTTCACTAAAGTAGACCAAGCTTAAGATTCTTCTCACCAGACAGCCATGAAGCATTTGCCCTGGTGTCCCTAGCATGTTAGGGAAATACTAAGCATGCTCTTCGCTGCCCTAATCTACCATCCTTTAGAGCAGGGGTGTCAAATTCATCTGCCCTGTGGGTTAGATGAGTGTTGCAGGACCAGTCCACAGGCCAGATCTAATCCATGGACCACCCAGTTATATGCCATACCCAGCACCCATGGCACCAACACTACCCTCTCCAGAACCCACACTGCACACAATGCCCATTCAACCCACTCCAGGACCTGCACTGCACATGGTGTGTACCAGCAAGCACTGCATGCACCTCAGGTCCCAGATCAGTCACTGTGCACACTATGGATCCTGAACTGGCAAGGGTGGTCTACTCTGAGATCCAGGGGTAGCATTGGGGGACCGGATGGCAGCTCCACAGGCATGTGCTGTATCTTTGAACCCCCTGCTTTAGAGTTTGAGTGCTATGTAATTTGGCAATTTCACAAGTTCTGCCCCTGGGAACAAGGACAAGGTAGGCAACCATATATAACTTTCTGAATGTGGCTGCTTTATGGAGGCAGCTTTGCCCTTGCAGGAAAAAAAGCTGCAGTAGAGAATCTCAGGTGAGCCATGAACTGGCTATAACATCCACAGAGTGTTTATGGCTGAGCTGGACACTTTCCAGAATGTTATAAACATATGTATTTTGTATTGCCGTACTAGCCCACAACCCATTTTCTATCTATTCCATCTAGTATGGAGCAAAACAGAAACTTTTGCAAAGATTTTTTTTCTCTGAGAAGTAAATCAGTAAAAACTTTGTTCTCTGATCAAATATCAAGCATTAAAATGTGTTCAGTTTCTTCGTGTTCCTTACAAACTTAAGAGTTAAAAAAATCTGAGAAAGCTATTTAAGAAACGTCACTTAGAAGTCATGTCTCCTATCATATTTTTATTGTGCGTCAGTTATAGCTACCAAGTGATCCTCTTGTCACATTTCAAATACATGTCTTTTGCAAGTATACAACTCAAAGAAGTAGGCTAACACCCTACGTCAGGACTTACTGTTACCAGCTTTTTATGCCTTTCATAGTCCAGACAATGTAATGACTTCAGGTTAACAAGGTTCTTTAGGTAAAAATGTGATACCTTCTATTAGACCAACTAAATAGTTGGAAAAATTGTTATTTGCAAGTTTTCAGGTACAAAACCTTCTTCAGGCAGGGGGAGAGTCTACAGTAGACTCCCTCTACCTGAAGAAGGGTGTTTGTACCCAAAAGCTTGCAAAGAACAATTTTTCCAACTATTTCGTTGATGTAATAAAAGATGTCATATTACCCAAAGATACTTGTCTGCCTAGGTTGTAGCTGTGTTGGTCTAAGGACAAATACCCCCAGTAACTTCAGGTTGTAACTTTCCATTATTATTGCTGCAGAGGACTTTGTCTTGTCAAGGTTTTTTATGTACAAAATGGCCATGTACTTCAATGGGAAATCACAAATAAAGCAGTTCCAGGGTGGAAACCTTAAATCATACTTTTTTGTTATTTATTACTTATATAATGCCTCTATTGTGCTAAACAGTCCTGCAACTGCCTGCGTAAGCAGATGCTCAAGAGATGATTTTGTGGTGTGCTGCTGACTTTATCATAGCTTTTAGTATTTTAAAATATTGCTTATATTTCTTCCTTAAATGCTAAAGAAAACCACTTAACGTTGCCTGATCTGTGTATCTGGATTATAAAAAAAACCGAGTAAAGCTCAGAACACCATTATGTAGACTTAAATTAATCTCTTATCATTTGACTTAAATTTACATGATCACGAGCTTTTCTAAAGCCTGAGTGAGGCATGGTAGAAATAAATAATAGTGTTTATATAACAGCATAAAAGCACATGCTGTTTAACAAATAGTGAAAGGTACACAGAATGAATAAGTGGTGTCCCCCAAATACTTTGTAAAATCAGCTATTTCTTATGCTTGAAGAGAGTCCAGAAGGTCACTTTACACACTACATCTTGCTGTTTGCCCACACAGAAGAAAACAACATTCAGTTTTACAGATGAGCACTAATAGGGTAAAAATACAGAATTGTTTAGAAATAAATTCAGAATAAACATGATTTCCTCCACTGATATTCATAGTTTGTGTCCCCAAGAATTTCTGCCTATTGATTATTTTTTAACCCTGGCTTTCTCATCATTTTTAGCATGACTAATTATCTGTCTAAAGCTTTGAATGGAAAGCATATTGTTATTCGGTATTCATCTTTTCTTAGTCTCCTATCTTTTCTTAGTTCCACTTATCCAGTCAAGCAATAGAAGCAATGCCATGTGACTTAGCTATCCAATAGCAAAAGAACAATTAGCAGAAAATAAAGTGACAGCTCTATATTTCACAAATCACAGACTGAAATTTGTTCACACAAACCATGCAGCTTGCTGCTTAAGAACTGATAGCACAAATCTGTCCCCTTGTTTTTCATGGGTTTTAGTGGTATTTTTTCCTCTGCAAAAGCTGGCAGTTGTTGAGATATGGGCCTGTCGAGCTATGTGATGTTGAGGATTGCCAACTGCAGTTGAAATCAGAGAGCTCTTTCACTGTATACAAATTACCACCAGAAAGACTTCTGTCACAAACCACAATATTGCAAGATACATGTTGTCATTTCTCTGATCAAGAAACTATATATACCAGTACTTAGGTTGCCTTTCAGTCAGCCTGCACTGATTTAAACCATTTGAGGTTTCTCCATCTCAGCCCCTAAGGACTGTGATGCAGTCTTATGACCTATTGGACATGAGGATTCATTTCTGTTGTCACATTTCACTATAATTAACTGCTGAACGTCATTGATAGCAAGGCTGAAACTCCTGATTGAAAAAGCAGTGTAGCCTTTCCAGGCAATGCTTAATCTTGTGCTGTCAAGACATGACACTCACATTTATAGATAAAACACTTATCTCTCTTCTACTTTCATAGTTTTGGGTCCCACACCCTCCCTCCCACCCTTCTTTCCCTTTCTCCCTTTCAATTGCCCCTCAGAAACTTTCAAATATATGAGAGTCCAAAGACTTGTATCAAAAACCTGGTCACCCTATTTCTAAACAAGAGAAGAGAGCAAATTCCTGTTTTCTTTTCCTGCTAGAATTGCTACAATCTCTTGATCGATTTGATAAGCCTGAAGGATTTTGAGCCAGCATCCATCCCATTACACAATGTATTCAGGATAGGAGATCCCTTAATAAGTTCAGACCATTCAATCAAGTATCTAATAGTCCCAGGTCTTGATTTATGGCTCAGTCCAGTCCTATTGACTTCAATAGGAGTTAGATCAGGCCCTCGGGATTACGTAAATTAAATCATTCTTGAGCAAATGTTAACACAAATTCTGTCCAGTCTCAGACTACTATATCCTCCTTTCTTCTCACACATGTTTTCTCCTCTCCTGTTGCTCCCTACTTCCCCCCACTCCAAACCAAAGATCCAAATGCATTATATTCTCACTTTGCCCAATTTAATCTTCATGTTCACATGTGCTGGACCTGTAAGAAACCTATTTCATTGTGGAATCTGGCTTAAGAATGTGAACTAGAGTTGGAAATAAAAGAGATTTAGTATTAAAATACAGGAGAGGGAGTATAAACAAAAAAAAACACAACACACTATGCAAATGTAGTGGGAATAATCAGATGAGACATTTAGGTTGCAGCAGGCAGTCCCTGTGGAGGATGAAGCTGAGTATATTTTGCCAACCTCAGTCTTCAGATCTAAGCCAGATTCTTAAATTTGCTAATGAGGCTCCTTCAAGTGTATCCCCAGTAGCTGCTCTCAGGCCCAATAGAAAGCAAGTGTTTCAGAATGGCCTCTGAGATTAGGTACAGACATTCAAAAAGCCTGAGGCAGAATCAATCTAAGTTACACAGTTTTCTGTAAGCGGCATCGTTTAAATAGGTAGCAAACAGATTTCGGTGGTGAACAGGTAGCAAACCACACATCTGCCCTTTGGTGAGGTGAGGTGGAAAAAAGGAAGGGAAATCTTAGACTTGGTTCTGGCATTTTTAAACCAGTCTGTGTGTGCGGAACTGTTCTGTCACAGGTATAGACCAGTTGTGTGCCAAATTTCTGTTCTGAGTATAGACTAGGGGTGTGTTGCCCTGTGGGGTCAGGCCAATGCTCAGGATCTCAATATCGCACTGTTAGACCAGAGGGCGTGGTATACAGTTGCACATGAACACATTACCAATTCAACCACATACACACCCTAATGATAATGACATGAAATCATACACTACACACACATAGGTTAAACACTGATTCAGGTGACAGTGTGTGTGTTGGTGCCTGTGGTACCTATGCCTGGGGCGCTTGGTAACTAAAGAGCAAGTGGCATAAATCAGGGAAAGGGCAGTGGGGATGAGGCAATAGCAAAGAAACAGGGATTTGCAGGCAGAGAGGAGCTCAGGACAGCTGGAGCCACAGGAGCATAGGACAGGTGTTGGAGGTGGCGGAGAAGCAGAAGAGGGAGAAATTAGACAGCAGTTAGAGGGACAAGGAGCAGAGATTGGAGCAGGGATGGAACCACAGTAAAGCAAAACCCAACTCAGGGGTCCAAATAACAGTTTTATTAAATGTACTGTACAGCTTGGTTCACACACACACACACACACACACACATACACACACACACACTGGTAACAGGAGAAAGACTCAGTGGAAGGGCTGGAGTCCAGGTAGGGAAGAGAAACAGAGTCTAAGTCCTTGATTGAAGAGGGTGGGGGTGATAGCTACCTATCCAAGCTGGGAGGGGGTCCTTGATGGCCAGTCAGGGTATTTCTCCAGCAGGTGTTTTCCAGGGGAGGGCCGAGGGGGGTGGGGGTTACTGGCAGGGCCTCTGGGTTGATAGGCAGCATGACGTGGAGCAGGTCTGGTCCAGGTGAAGATGGCATCCCAAGGAGTCAGTCTT